>NC_041398.2:2587500-2727500 GCF_900747795.2 Erpetoichthys calabaricus
TAAAAGAGTTTGTTTTAATAAATAGCTGCTACTTCGATTTCCATTTTTTTCGCGACCCCCTTGTAGATATCTGGGGGGCACGCCCCATAGGTTGAGAAACACTGTACCATGAAATTACAGAGCAGCTACTCCTTTCAGATGCAGCGAAAAAAAAATGAATATTCATACAAGTAACAGCAAAGTATTATATATAAAAACTGCTAAATATAAAGAATATAAAGAATAGTAATTAATTGGTGCTATGCAACAAATGTGGAATTACAAAACAGGAATATTACTGATCATGCAGGTGAATTGGCAATGGTATGAATATTGCACAAAGAACACTAATAACGTGAGATATTGTACAGAGGACAGATGGAGCAATAACTTGGCTGGATTTTGATTATTTCATAGATGATTATTGAACATCCAAGAAAAGGTGAGCATTAGAGAAGAAGAGAAAAGGGTGACGGGCAGTCACTTAGACACAGAGGAAGATGTTCAGTGCCTGCTGAGATGCAATGTAGTTATGGCTCCGGGAAAGAAACCGTCCAAGTCTGTTTGTCTTTGATTTGGTGGACCTGCAGTGTGTACCAGAGGGTAACAAGTCAGACAGGTGAAAACCAGGATGTCAGGGGTCCTTCCAAATGTTTTTGTTTTTGTCCTGCCAAGGCAGCAGGAACTACACAAGTCTTGTAGGGTGGGAAGAGAGCAGCCGACCATCTTCTTAGCTGCATTGATGACCTGCTGAAGACCCCTCCTGTCTGCTGCAGTTCAGCTTCTTCACCACACCGCGATGCAATATGTCAGCATGCTCTCTACGGATGAGTGATAAAGGTTTACCAGCAGCTTTTCTTTCAGGTTATTCTTCCTAAGCAGTCTCAGGAAGTGACCAAGACAGGTCAGCAGAGGTGAAGGTACCCAAGAATTTGAAGGCTGGGACCCTCTCTACACAATCACCACTGATGTAGAGGGGTTCAAGGTCTTCACTGTTTTTCCTGAAGTCAAAGATGAGTTCCTTTGTTTTCATGGTGTTCACTGTCAGGTTATTTGTTGAGCTCCAAGCTGACAATTTCAGGATCTCCTCTCTGTAGGCAAACTCATTCCCCTCTGAGATGAGTCCAATCCCTGTGGTGTCTTCAGCTAATTTAATGACGATGTTATTAAGATGGGCTGGACTGCAGTCATGGGTGTGGAGTGCAAACAGCAATGGGCTTAACACACAGTCTTGTGGGTAACTGGTGCTGAGTGAGTGAGATGAGGAGAAGCAGGGGCCGAGTTTCACCATCTGAGGACAATTGATTAGAAAGTCCTCAATCCAGGAGCAGAAGAGTGGGGGGAAACCAAGGTTAGACACTTTACTAAGTAGAAAATCTGGAATAATAATATTAAACACTGAGGTATAGTCAAAAAGCATCCTCATATAACTCCCCTGGTGTTTCTTTTTTTTATAATTTTATTGATTTTATTGAAATCTCACAACATTCCATACAAATAGATCAATTTTACAAAAATAGGATTGAAGCCAAATCAACCCCCACTCCTGAGAAAGAGAGCATGGGCAGCAGAATAAAACTTAAAGCTAGTAAAGATAAGTAAACAGATGAATTAATAAGTGAATAAAGATAAATGGAGAAGAAAAAGAAATGGGGAGAGAATCTGCTTCCTCAATGCTTTAAAATCATATTCTAAAATGTTATTGATCAGATCCTGCCAGGTTTTGATAAAGTTCTGCACAGATCCTCTAAGTGAGAATTTGATGTTTTCCAATTTCAAATAATAAATAACATCAGATACCCACTGACTTAAAAGAGGAGAGTTAGGATTCTTCCAGTTGAGCAAGATAAGACTATTAGTGTAGTAAAGGCAATCACAGTTTATTTGTCCTTCTCCACCTTAAGCCCCTCTGTGAGCCCACCAAACACAGCTGTTAGTGGATTAGGAGGGATTGTGGCACCAAGGCTGTCTGAAAGGCATTTCAAGATTTTGGTCCAGAGTGATGTTAATTTGATGTGACCCAGTGAGGCTGGAACTTGATTGCAGCGTTCGCAGGTTAGATCTTGCCCTGGAAACATTTTGGGCAATTTTAAATGAGACAGATGTGCTCGATATATAATTTTGAGTTGAATAATTGTATGTTTTGCGCATATGGAGATCAAGTGAATTCTCTGCATTGCTACCTTCCACTCCTTTTCTGAGATATTGAGTGAGAGATCTTTTTCCCACTTTCTTGGATCTTTGAAAGGGAGGAGCTGTAAAATGGTTTTATATGTTAGAGAAATGCTGTCTGAGCCCTCGAAACTGATCAATATTTTTGCCAGCATAGAGGGAGGTGGGAGGTGAGGAAAATTGGGCAGGTTCTGTCTAACAAAGTTTCTGATTTGAAGATAGTGAAAGAAATGTGTTGCTGGAAAGTTAAATTTGGAGTGTAATTGTTCATAGGATGCAAAGATGTTGCCTATGTACAGATCTCTAAGTGATTTAATCCAAAATCTTTTCCAGATATTAAAAACTGCATATGTTTGAGAGGGTGGAAAAGGGTGGTTCTCGTGCAGAGGTGCCACAGATAAAAGATTCCCTTTCTTAAAATGCTTCCTACATTGGTTCCATATTCTGAGTGAGTGAAGCACAATTGGGTTGTTAGTATACTGGCGATAACTTGTATTTATTGGGGCACAAAGCAAGGAATGTAAAGAAGTACTGCAGGATTTTATTTCTATTGTGGACCAAGCCTGTGTATGTTCATCTATTTGTGTCTGTGTCCAGATTTTTATAGCTTGTATGTTTGCTGCCAAGTAATAAAATTGCTTTTTAGATACGTGGATGTGTTGAATTGCAAATAAATGAGGTTATGGTTGAATCTAATTTCTTAAAAAATGATTTATTGATGTATATTGGAATGTTTTGAAATAAAAACAGAAGCTTAGGAAGGATATTCATCTTAACAACATTAATTCTTCCAGCTAAAGTGAGATGAAGGGTGGCAAGTTTTGCTTATTTTTTTCCATACACACGGCAAAATTTTGTTGATAAAGAGCTTCATGTCTACTTGTGATGTTTACCCCTCGGTATTTAAACTGATTTGAGATTAAAAAAGGGAAGGTGTCCAGTCTAATATTTTATGCTTGAGAATTCACTGGAAAGAGTACAATTTTATTCAAATTAATTCTGAGACCAGAAATCTTTTGAAATTCTATTAGTGCTGTTAGGACTGCAGGCTCAGTATTTGGTGGGTCTGTTATATACAGTACCATATCATCTGCATATAGCAGCGTTTCTCCACCTTTAAGTATTTGCGACCCGAGTTTTCATAACAGTTTTAATCGCGCCCCCCTAACGTTTTTTTGAAAGGAGCCCACTAATTCCAATTTGTTCTTTTTTAATTAATGATATATCATAGATGCATATTTTATTATACCTACTTAACTTTTATCAACATTTACCTAACTCTATATTTATTTTTCTAGTATTAGAATGTAGTTTAAGCTAATTTGTCTTGGTTTCAATAGATGTATTTTTCATATTTTCGATTCTTGCTTTCTTTTTTTCACATCTTCACACCCCCTTTTTTGTTACTTTGAGGCACGCCCCACAGTTTGAGAGCCGCTGGCATATAGAGAAATTTTCTGTTCAAGTCCTTCTCTGATAAACCCCTTTGTCTCATAAGCATTTCAACAGTGAACAGCTAGTGGCTCAATGGCGATTGCAAAAAGCAGTGGTGATAAAGGGTGTCCTGGTCTGGTACCACATTCTAGTTTAAAGTAGTCTGAATTAATGTTGTTAAGAAAAACTGAAGCTTCTGGATTGGTATACAGTAGTTTGATCCATGCACAAATGTTCGGGCCAAACCCAAATTTATCCAATGTAGTGAAAAGGTAGTTCCATTCAATCATATCAAATGCTTCTTCTGCATCCAAGGATAATAAAATCTCTGGGATATTTGACTGTGCTGGTGAATATATTACATTAAACAGGCATTGAAGATTGGATGCTAAGTGTCGGCCTTTAATAAATCCAGTTTAATCTTGTGATATTACCGAAGGCAGCACTTTCTCAATCCTTCTAGCTAGCACCTTGCAGAGTATCTTAACATCATTTTTCAGAAGTGAAATTGGTCTGTATGATGCACATTGTAATACATCCTTGTTTTGTTTAGGAAAGACGTGATTAATGCTTGATGAAAAGTTTGAGGTAGAAATTGATTGTCTATAACTTATG
The DNA here is from genome assembly GCF_900747795.2 of Erpetoichthys calabaricus. Taxonomy (NCBI): domain Eukaryota; kingdom Metazoa; phylum Chordata; class Cladistia; order Polypteriformes; family Polypteridae; genus Erpetoichthys; species Erpetoichthys calabaricus. Next base: position 2,591,701 of record NC_041398.2, read on the forward strand.
TAAATGTTTCTAATAAGAGGGGAGCTAATTGAGTTGAGAATATCTTATAAAATTCTACAGGGTAGCCATCAGGGCCTGCTGCTTTCCCACTCTGAAGTGACTGTATAGCATCTAGTAATTCTGATAGCGCCAGAGGTTTATCCAATTCCTCTGCACTAAGAGTATCTATTTGTGGTATCTGTAATGTATCCAGAAATGCATTAGATTATGTGTTGTCTTCTTTAAACTCAGTAGAATATAAGGATTTATAGTAGTCTGTAAATGTGTGCATTATATTTTTTTGGTTAATGATTTTGTCTCCGTTTGTGCTGGTGATTACTGGGATTACATTGCGAACTTCTTGCTTGTGGATTTATTGAGCTAAGAGCTTATTAGCTTTCTCTCCGTGTTCATAGTAATGATGTCTTGATTTAAAAATGAGTTGTTCAGTTTCTTAAGTTGTCAAGAGGTTGAGTTCTGAATGCAGAGCCTGCCTTTTCCTATTAAGAGCCTCACTTGGACACCTGGCATGCTCTTCATCTATTCTAGTAATTTCACTGGTTAGCTTTGATACCTTCTTGGTTTCTAATTTATTTCCGTGGGAAAGATATGAAATAATCTGTTCTCTTAAGAATGCCTTCAGGGTTTCCCAGAGTATTCCTGCAGAGACCTCCGAGGGTGTATTTGTCTCTAGAAAAAAACTGATTTGTTTGGATATAAATTCTGTACAGTTCTCATCTGCTAATAGAAGTGGATTAAGACGACATCTGCGAGATGAGTGTGTGGTGCATAATGATTTTAGCTCCAAGATCAGAGGTGCATGATCAGAAATAACAATAGTGTCGTACTTGTAGGATTTAATCGTAGACAAGAAATTATTATCTATAAAGAAATAATCAATTCTTGAGTAGCAATGATGCACTGGTGAGAAGAAGCAATATGTTCTTGAATTTCAGTGTAGAAATCTCCAGGGGTCTGATAAGTTGTGGTCAGTTACAAACTGTGTGATTGTCTTTGCAGTGTTAGATGTCATCACCCCTGTGACAGGAGACCTATCTAGGTCTGGATTTAAAACACAATTAAAATCCCCAGCCATTATAATTTTATGAGTGTTCATACTGGGAATGGATGCAAATACATTTTGAATGAAGTCCCTATCATCCACATTGGGTGCATAAACATTTATCAAAATCACTTTACAATTACATAAATTACCCATGACAATCATATATATCTCTTATGGATCAGATACTACATCTGATGCTACAAATGAGACTGTTCAATGTATGAGAATTCCCACACCTCTAGTTTTCTTTGTAAAGCTGGAATGGAGCATTTGGCCAGTCCAATCTTTTTACAGCCAGAACTGATCCTTGCTTAATAAGTGGGTCTCCTGTAAAAATACTATTTTAGCGTTTAGACCTGTTAGGTGAGAGCATACTTTCTTTTTAATTTGTGATTCAGGCCTTTAACATTCCAGCTCACAAAGTTAACTGTCCCATCTTGGAGACATTGATTCTGAATTTTTCATGTCATTTTGTAGTCTTAACCGAAAGTGAGACAGCTTTAACCTTAATTTCCAATTTTCCCAGGGATTATTGCCATGCAGTCTATTGTTACGTTGGTAATTATAATTATAAAGCTTGAAAGGATAGATTAGAGATAGCTTGCTCTATTTCTCCTCCGTCCTGGTCTCCCCACCCCCCTTTGCCTCCCCACGTGAGGCTGGACCCACTTCACAAAGTCCCAGTCCTCTGAGATACCTAGAGACAGAGCACGTCCAAAACAAAACAAGCCCCCTAGCAGCGGTGTATGAGGATTAGAATTGAGATATCTATTGCCAATACAGTCCAAATACTATAAACATAAAATATAATTTTCAACAGTCTTGAAATATTAAGATAGTAGACCCAGGGAATGGTGTTAACAAGTAGCCCTGGATAAGCATAGTAAACCCTAATATAATAATAACCACAACAATTAACCAAGGTTATAATGTTAAACAGTCTTAACAAACTTCAGAATAGCAAAAAGAGAAAAAAAAGTTACTAATTTAATTTCTTCCACACATACATACATACATACATACATAAAAGTGTATAATTGTAAATAAAACATAAACAGAAAGTGACCAACAAGGGAAAAGGATGTATAATTATGGCACCAGTATCATTGCAAGTGGATAAAAGAACTGGTGATATCTTCTTTGTGATGCCATGACAGGATCATGATCGTATTTCAGAAAGTGTCAGGATCAGCATTCTTAACTCTTTATCTGCCTCCTCCGTAGTGGTAAAGATGTAATGGTTGCCTTGAATATCCACTTTCAGTTTGGCAGGATACGAGAGGCTGTATCTAATATCAGCTTTCCGTAAGTGCTGTTTAATATTATAACAAGAGGTACGTTTAGCAGCTGTTGAGGGTGAGAAATCAGAGAAAATACGAATGAGGTTATTTTCAAAATATAATCTCTTGTTTCTGTCTGAGAAGTGACATTACATTTAATTTAGATTGCAATTTCTCGAAGCGCACAACGAAAGTCCTAGGTTTAGAGTTGTTCGATCTCCGTATGAGGTACGCTGCTGCTATCTCGGTGACTGATTTAAAGTCCTCTCCAATTATTTTGGAGAATAGTTCAGCTACGAATTTCTCTTGGTTTGGACTTTCACGATTCACAGGTAGACCTTCGATTCCAATATTATTCCTTCTGCATCCAACTTCCAGAGCAGCAAGCCTGTGTCCGGGTTTTTTGAATTCGGAATTTGCAGCTGTTGCTTTTCCATCAGCGGCGGATGCTAAATGTTCGGCTGTTTCAATTCGAGTCATGAATGTCTGCTTAACGTCTTCCAGCTGATCGGCAAATGTTCTCAGTTTAGATGCATTTTCCTGAATGTGCTCTTCAGTTTTTTCCAGCATACCTTTAAAGGCCATCTCAAAGCGATTATATACGCATTTCTCCGAGTCTTTATTATCCTGCCGCAGCTCCCACCGCAGCGTCTCGCTTGTCTTCTCGCTTGTCTTGAGCATACCATTTATTTCTTTCTTTATCTCTTGCTTGAGCTCATTGGTCATTACCTTCAGTTCGGACATATCATTTCTGCTTTTGTGCACCATAAGTGAAGCGGCGAGCCCTATTACAGCCGATGCTGTAGGCTTGGATGTAGCTTTAGTTTTCTTTTCCATTTCTTTCTGAGCCCCTTTCTTACCGCTCATGTTTATATATGCTTGCATATATTGTAATAGAACCCTTGGGTTGGGTAAATACAGGATACCTCGGGATAATAAGAAATAATAAAAAAAATAACACCGCTGCTAACGGAGCTCTGATTAAGACGTGCATCTCCCGCAACAGATGAGACCAAAATTTTTAAGTTTAACTTTGGGAGAGGCAAATTTTGAGCAGATGTGGCAAAGTCAAATGAGGATACTCTGGAATTATTATGGAGACAGTCAAGGAGCAGTGGTGAACAGGTTTACAAATGTTTTACACGTAATGCTGGACAGGTACAGACCTAAATTTGGAATTCATAGGAAATTAAAAAAAACTCCAAAGTGGATTAAAGAAGATTTAAGAAAAAGAAGCTGCAAAGGAAAAAACAGATGAATAAGACGTATAAGACTAATGACTGCAAAGTGAATCGTAGAGCGTATGAGAACATGAGAGCAACCATTAGGAAGAATATTAGGGATGCTAAAAGACAGTTGGAAAGGAATATAGCAGATAAGGAGAAAGAAGACCCTAAGAGATTCTTTCAGTATTTTAATAGTAAGAGAACAGTCAAGGAGGAGATCAAGTGCATCAGGAATAGTAAAGGGGAATTAAAAGATACACAATATGAAATAGCAGATGCTCTGAATTTGCATTTTTGTGACTACTAAGGAGGTACTGAGGGATTTGGAAATTGTAGAAGGAGAAATGCTGCTCAGATAAAATAGGCTGAAATCAAACAAATCTCCAGGACCAGATAATATTTACTCTTGAGGTCATAAGGAGGGTAGCGAGTACAGATATAAACCCTTGGCACATATTTGTAGGAAGTCATTGGTCATTGGGGATATTCCGAAGGACCGGAAAATAGCAAAATTAGGCAAGCACCTATAGGCCAGTAAGTTTAACAGGCATCACAGGAAAATTAATGGAAGGAATTATTAAGAATAAGATTGAACAACTGCGGTGGGCTGGCGCCCTGCCCGGGGTTTGTTTCCTGCCTTGTGCCCTGCGTTGGCTGGGATTGGCTCCAGCAGACCCCCGTGACCCTGTATTAGGATATAGCGGGTTTGATAATGGATGGATGGATGGAAGATTGAGCAACACCTGGCAAGTACAGGAGTTTAACTGAACAGTCAACATGGGTTCAGAAGAGGGAGGTCGTGTTTTACTAACATGCTGGAATTCTATGAGGAGGCAACAAAAGAATATGACTAAAGTGGATCTCATGATATTTTTTATCTGGACATTCAGAAAGCATTTGATGAGGTGCCACATGAGAGGATGGGCATCAAACTAAATGAAGTGGCAGTTCAGGGTGATGTTTGTCGATGGGTGTAGAATTGGCTCAGACACAGGAAGCAGAGGGTGATGGTGCGAGGAACCTCATCAGAATTGGCCAATGTTAAGAGTGGTGACCAGCAGGGGGCAGTTCTGGGGCCGCTCCTATTTTTAATATACACTGTCTAGCCTGTAGAGGTCTGTGCATCCCTCCATGGATATGCCTCCCAAGACTGACCATCACTGACCCACCACCACACCGGTCATGCTGAACGATGTTACAGGCAGCATAACATTCTCCACGGCTTCTCCAGACCCTTTCACGTCTGTCACATGTCCTCAGGGTGAACCTGCTCTCATCTGTGAAAAGCACAAGGGGCCCGCTAGTGGTGGACCTGCCAATTCTGCTATTCTATGGCAAATGCCAATTGAGCTCCATGGTGCCACCCTCATGAAGTCTGTTTCTGATTGTTTGGTCAGAGACATTTACACCAGTGGCCTGCCTGCCTCGTGGAGGTTATTTTGTAGGCTCTGACAGTGCTCATCCTGTTCCTCCTTGCCCAAAGGAGCAGATACTGGTGGGTCCTGCTGATGGATTAGGGTCCCTGTCCAGCTCACCCAGAGTAACTGCCTGTCTTTTGGAATCTCATCCATGCCCTTGAGACTGTGATGGGAGACACAGCAAACCTGGCAACAGCACATATTGATGTGCCATCCTGGAGAAATTGGACTACCTATGCCAGCTCTGTAGGGTCCAGGTATGGCCTCATGCTACCAGTAGATGAGGTGAGAAAAATGTCAGTGGCCTCCCTCCACCTGTTAAACCATTCATTATTCCTGTTTTGGGGGTCGTCTCATTGTTGCCCCCTCTAGTGCACAAAAGCAGCTGAAATGGATTAACAAGCCCCTCAGCTACTTAACTAACCAGATCAATAGCCCAGACGTGTCATTGACTTGATGCTATGCTCTCATTGAAAAGGGTTCCTTTTATTTGTTGAGCAGTTTATATAAATGATTTGGATAGGAATTTAAGTAACAAGCTGATTAAGTTTTCTGATGATACCAAGATAGGTGGACTGGCAGATAATTTTGGAATCTGTTGATTAATTACAGAGGGACTTGAACAGCAGAAAGGTTTGGGCTGATTTGTGGCAGATGAAATTTAATAGATAGATAGATAGATAGATAGATAGATAGATAGATAGATAGATAGATAGATAGATAGATAGATAGATAGATAGATAGATAGATAGATAGATAGATAGATAGATAGATAGATAGATAGATAGATAGATAGATAGATAGATAGATAGATACTTTTTTAATCCCAAGGGGAAATTCACATACTCCAGCAGCACCTTACTGATACAAAAAACAATATTAAATTAAAGAGTAATAAAAATGCAGGTAAAAACAAACAATAACTTTGAATAATATTAATAATTAATATAATAATAATATTTTAATAGTTGTCAGCCATACTGACAGAGTTTGGTGTTTTAATGAGTCACCTGATGTCACAGTAGACATTCAACTGCACCTCCTTCTTCTTGTCCCCAGATTTGTCACTGCTGGTACCCAGGAAACTCCAACATCCTCAAAAAACAAATTCCTGGTCAGTTGATACACCTTTGACATGGATACAAGTGTGTGTGGGCCTTGCAGTGACTGGCACCCCGTCCAGGGTTAGAAACTGCCTTGACCACAAACCTGAAATGGAAAAGCAGAAAAGAATGGACAGAAGGAGTCACTGATTGGTCCGTCACCAAACTACTGTCTCTTGTGGCCACTCTAAATTTAACACAGCAATTTATACAAAAAGGAAATCTAAAAGATAACATGAAAGGAGAGAATGAGAAACAATCAGAGAGTCAGACGAATGGAGACTTTAACAGGAGGACTGAGGGGTGGGGCTGAAGTGCAGTGGCGCCCTCTAGTGGACACCAGCCATATTACACACATGGGAAAGGTCAGCAGTGCAGGGGGGGAAGAGAATACAGTGCAGTGTAAAAGAAATAAGAATAAAGTTAAAATACAAGAAGGAAAGGCGTGTCCGGTGGCAGGAGGACAGGAGGAAGGTTAGGAGAATGGACTATGTATAATGTTAAATGTTAATGTTTACCCCCCTCGGGTGGAATTGAAGAGTCGCATAGTTTGGGGGAGGAACGATCTCCTCAATCTATCAGTGGAGCAGGACAGTGACAGCAGTCTGTCGCTGAAGCTGCTCCTCTGTCTGGAGATATTACTATTTAGTGGATGCAGTGGATTCTCCATGATTGATAGGAGTCTGCTCAGCGCCCTTCGCTCTGCCACAGATGTTAAACTGTCCAGCTCCATGCCAACAATAGAGCCTGCCTTCCTCACCAGTTTGTCCAGACGTGAGGCGTCTTTCCTCTTAATGCTGCCTCCCCAGCACACCACCGCATAGAAGAGGGCGCTCGCCACAACCGTCTGATAGAACATCTGCAGCATCTTATTGCAGATGTTGAAGGACGCCAGCATTCTAATGAAGTATAGTCGGCTCTGTCCTTTCTTGCACAGATCATCAGTATTGGCAGTCCAGTCTAATTTATCATCCAGCTGCACTCCCAGATATTTATAGGTCTGCACCATCTGCACACAATCACCTCTGATGATCATGGGGTCCATGAGGGGTCTGGGCCTCCTAAAATCCACCACCAGCTCCTTGGTTTTGCTGGTGTTCAGTTGTAGGTGGTTTGAGTCGCACCATTTAACAAAGTCATTGATTAGGTTCCTATACTCCTCCTCCTGCCCACTCCTGATGCAGCCCACGATAGCAGTGTCATCAGCGAACTTTTGCACATGGCAGGACTCTGAGTTGTATTGGAAGTCCTATGTATATAGGCTGAACAGGACCAGAGAAAGTACAGTCCCCTGTGGCGCTCCTGTGTTGCTGACCACAATGTCAGACGTGCAGTTCCCAAGACGCACATACTGAGGTCTGTCTTTAAGATAGTCCACGATCCATGCCACTAGGTATGAATCTATTCCCATCTCTGTCAGCTTGTCGCTAAGGAGCAGAGGTTGGATTGTGTTGAAGCTGCTAGAGAAGTCTAGAAACATAACTCTTACAGCACCACTGCCTCTGTCCAAGTGAGAGAGGGATCGGTGTAGCATATAGATGTCATATTTAATGTCAGTAAATGTAAAGAATTACACATAGGAAGTACAAATGTGAGGTTTAAATACACAATGGAGGTCTGAAAATTGAGAGTCCACCTTATGAGAAAGATTTAGGAGTCATAGTGGACTCTAAGCTATCGACTTACTGGCAGTGTTCAGAAGCCATTAAGAAGGCTAACAGAAGGTCAGGTTATATAGCGCCTTGATGTGTGGAGTACAAGTCACAGGAGGTTCTGCTCAAGCTTTATAACACACTGGTGAGGCCTCATCTGGAGTCCTGTGTACAGTTTTGGTCTCCAGTCTACAAAAAGGACATAGCAGGTCCAGAGAAGAGCAACTAGGCTGATTCAGGGCTACAGGGGTTGAGTCATGAGGAAAGATTAAAAGAGCTGAGCCTTTACAGTTTAAGGAAAAGAAGATTAAGAGGTGACATGATTGAAGTGTTTAAAATGATGAAGTGAATTAGTGCAGTGGATCGAGACGGTTATTTTAAAATGAGTTCATCAAGAACATGGGGACACAGTTGGAGACTTGGTAAGGGGAAATTTCGCACAAACATTACAAAGTTTTTCTTAACACAAAGAACAATAGACACTTGGAATAAGCAACCAAGTAGTGTGGTGGACAGTAAGACTTTAGGGACTTTCAAAACTCGACTTAATGATTTTTTAGCAGAATTAAGTGGACAGGACTGCCAACTTTTGTTGGACTGAATGGCCTGTTCTTGTCTCGATTATTATAATGTTTTAATATTCTATTCTAAAACTCATAAGATTCAAATCCTTCAAATCCCACAGTCCAGTCTCGTCTCTCTTCTCTTGATTTTCTTTTGTGCGGTCAGGTCATTTCTTTAATGTGTGGAAACCAACACCTCACACAATATTCCTGACGTGGACTCACGAGTGTGTTCTTCAGGTTATTGAGATTCTCTTCTTGATTTATACGTCACACATTGTAGGCGCTATATAACTCAGCTTATCACCAGCCTACTTTGCTCTGTCTAGATGGGGATTGTGATGAACACAAAAAGGTGCACAAGCCTTCATCACAAGTTGCACTTTCTAATGCAGACCTTCAATTGTTTAATTTTACCGAAGAGCTTTCTTGCAACATATATGATTATTTATGTTTCGTTTATTTAATTTCACCTCAGAGCTCTGAAAAGCCCAATGTCTCACTCTCTGTGTCAAGTCAGTTCTTCATCCATCTGCCCGCTGTACCCTCAGTCCCCTTCTCTACAGTCTGATGACTCGATTTGCCTTATTATTTTATACAGAAATAATGATAGAAAAAAATCACAAGAAGCATAATGTTAAGAAAGGCTTCTTTTGATTCATCAGCAGCTTCAAAATTAACAAACATTGTAAGCAACCAGTCCATTTATAGTGCTTACTACAATAGTGATAATAATGTAAATAGTAAGGGGGGACATTTTAATGTTAAAGTGAGAGCTGCTGCTGACATACTGCGGTGGGTTGGCACCCTGCCCGGGATTGGTTCCTGCCTTGTGCCCTGTGTTGGCTGGGATTGGCTCCAGCAGACCCCCGTGACCCTGTGTTCGGGTTGGAAAATGGATGGATGGATGGATGCTGCTGACATAGTCGCTCCTGAAAAGACAGTTAAGAAATCCTCCAGCACTGTTACACCATGGAAGACCCAAAGAGTGTCTGATTTAAAGAAAACATGGAGGAGAGCTGAGCGTAAATGTAATAAAACTAAATTTATTGCCCACTATGAAATATTGAAGGCTAAAATAACAGAATACAACAACATAGTTTGTCTGGATAGTCTGTGCTACTCCTCTAAAATTATAAATAATAATGCTAGTAATCCATCCATTTTCCAACCCGCTGAATCCGAACACAGGGTCACGGGGGTCTGCTGGAGCCAATCCCAGCCAACACAGGGCAGGAACCAATCCCGGGCAGGGTGCCAACCCACCGCAGGACACACACAAACACACCCACACCCCAAGCACACACTAGGGCCAATTTAGAATCACCAATCCACCTTACCTTGAGGACGGAGTGGTGGCTCTGAGGGTAGGGATCTGCACTGGCAATCGGAAGGTTGCTGGTTCGAATCCCGTAAAATGCCAAAAGGGACTCTGCTCTGTTGGGCCCTTCAGCAAGGCCCTTAACCTGCAGTTGCTGAGCACTTTGAGTAGTTTGAAAAGCGCTATATAAATGCAAAGAATTATTATCTGCATGTCTTTGGAATGTGGGAGGAAACCCACGCAGGCAACATGCAAACTCCACGCAGGGAGGACCCAGGAATCGAACCCAGGTCCCCAGATCTCCCAACTGCGAGGCAGCAGCACTACCCACTGCGCCACCGTGCCACCCATGCTAGTAACCCCAGAGTCTTATTCTCTACAATTGATCGTCTGCTAAAGCCACTCAATGGAATGTCTCTGAAAAACTTCCAGTGAAACTTGTGAGGCTTTTGCTTTATTTTTTAATTACAAAATTAATGATATTAGAAATAATATAGCACATCTCCCCAACACTGATCCTCTTAAACCCCGGTACTCCATTAAAAACAAATTAAATTCTTTCACCAGGATAGATTTACCTGATTTATATAAAATAATCTCTCGACTGAGACCCTCCACCTGCGTCCTTGACCCAACATCAACAAGCTTTTTCAAAGAAGTATCTGATGTGCTAATTGACAGTGTGTTTGACATAGTGCACTCATCATTAGATATGGGGGTCTTCCCAGACTGTCTTAAGACTGCTGTTGTTAAACCCACCCCACCGCCCAGTTCAATTTGCAAAGCAGTTTGTCAGTGCTCAGTGCTTGTCTTTGAGTGAAGTGTTGGAGCTTAATTGGGTTAAAAAAGTACATCGTCATTTAGAATAGATACATTTCATGTGTGTTCAGTGTCATCAACAGTCTCTGTAAAAACGTTGCTAACACAGAAAAGTTTTTCATGTTTTAGTAATAATTGACAAAATGTAGACATGAAATGTATAATGTGTGAAACCTGTAAATACAAATATGAAATAAACACTTGTACAAAAGGTACAAGTATAACAAAACAAGTGCACTTTTATTCAAGAATATAACCGAAGAAAAAAGAAAGCAGGTTACGGTAAGCAGTTGATATGACAGCTGGTGTGGTGCAATGCTAAGAACTGCTGCCTTCTAATCAAGAGGTCGTGGTTTCGATATCAGCTGCTTCCCAAATTTACCATTTTGAGTAGCGAGCTGCTATTATTGTTAATATCATACAATAAAAACATACATTTGATTTGCGTCTGTAAATTTATAGTTAAAGTTAGTGGGGTTTTTTTTCAGTTTTATTTTCTTACGTTCAAGCTCCCACACCCTACCCAACAGTTTTATTCTCTCAGTCGCGTTCACGATCGCCCTGATCAGACACGGCTGTTTTCAAATAAAGACGCGCTATAACAGAGGTGAACTCAGATCGGAGAAAGAGGACAGAAGCCCTCCCCGCAAAAAACGTCCGCTCACATTCGATCTGGCTTTTATATAAGTAAAATATAAATGCTTCTTATGTAAAGACCATCACAAACAGGAGTTTGAATGATATGCTGGCGAGCTCTGTAAGCCGTGCTGTTTCCTTGAAGGACAAGTGATTGGCAGGATGATGGCGGACCTTGTCCTGTATCCAAATGGCGCCATCTTTTGCCTTTACACCTGGTGCAGCTGCGTTGTTCTTATATGTGAGTGGACGTTTCTAGCAGGGAAGGCATCTGTTCTCTTTCTCCGATCTGAGTTCACCTCTGTTATAGTGCGTCTTTATTTGAAAACAGCCGTGTCAGATTGGGGGCGAGCGTGAATGCGACAAAAAGAATAAAACTGAATAGAAAAATGCTAAACTTTACAAGTACCATACATTTACAGCGACTGTTACAGACTCAAATCAAATGTATGCTTTTATTGTATAATAGTAACAATAAGAACAGCTCACTACTCAAAATGTTTATTTTGGGAGACGTTAAAACTTGAACCCAGGATCTTCTGAATAGGAGTCGGCTGCTCTAACCGCTGTACTACCAAAGAAGTCAAGATGACAAGCAACACTAACCTGATTTCTTTTTCTTCAGTTATAGTCTTGGAAAAAAAGCGCATTTGTTCTGTTATATTTGTATCTTTTCTGCTTATTTTACATTTGGACTTCAGTCTTCACACATTATACACTTCATGTATACATTTTATTATTAGTACTAAAACATGGAAACAGTTTGTCTTTTACTTACGTGTTCAACATTTCCTGTCATCCTACACTTACACAGATCTTTGTTGACACAGAACACACATGAAATGCATTTGTTCTGAATGACGATATATTTTTTTAGCCTGGGTACCTGACTCACTGATAAACAAGGCTTCAGGTGGAGACGTTTTTGCAGTTTCTCCAGCGGTGGGGTGGATGGTATAGCAGGCTGCTTGCTGCTTGGGCTTATCCACACATTTACAAGACAAAAGACGCTGAATGGAGACGTGCGTGGGCCGGATTTACGAGTTTTCTCGTAAGCTTTGGTAATTCTAGTGTTAACAGATGAGATGGTCTGCTTTGGATTTTGAGCTGCTCCTTCTCGTCTTCACACTTTGCTCTTGTCATTACTCTGATGAGGTTCATCTTTGTCTTATCTGTCCATAAGTCCTTTTCCCAGAATTCTGCAATCTTTTGTAAGTCCTTTTTCACACAATGTAATCTGGCCATCCTGTTTATGTGGTTTGCATCTTACAGTGTGGCCTCTGTATTTCTGCTCATGAAATCTTTTGTGGATAGTTGTCCCTGACGCAGTCACATCAACGTCCTGGAGTGTTTCTGATCTCTTGAACAGGCATTGAGGGCTTTTACTTTACCATAGTGAGGATTCTTCTATCATCAGCACTGGAGGTCTTCTTGCTCTACCAGTCCCTTTGCAATAAGAGGTCACCAGTGTGTTCTTTCTTCTTCATGATATTCTAGCCACCTGATTTTGGTCACCCTTAGTTTTTACTGATGTCTCCAATGGTTCTATTCTTGTTTTTGAGCCCCATAACGGCTTCTTGCAATTTCATTGGTGCAGCTCTTGTCCTCATGTTAAACAATGGCAGCTACAGACTGCAAAAGGTAGAAGTAAGACGAGGTATTTTATGAAGCCATGAATCCCACCTGAGAAATCACAAACACCTGTGACACCAAGTGTCCCAAGCATTGTGGTGCCCTGAATTGGGGGAACTCTGTAGAAAAAGTGTGGTGACACAAAATGTATGCAAAACATCGTAAGTCTGCCATGTGCACTTTAATCACAACGTCTGAATTGTTTGATTTCTAATTTCAAACTGAGTAGCAGAGAGGCAAATCATGAAAAATGTGCCTTTGTCCCAAACATGACGGAGGTCACAGCATACGGATAGATTTGTATGCTTGTACGTTGCGTACTGTTTCTGCCCTCTTCTTGCACCATTAGGTTTTTTGCTTTCTTTGCTTTGTCATTTTGTGTTTTAATTTAACTGCACTGCATTTGCAAATCGTGTTTAAGAATTAAATTAACATCACAAAATGTCATGTTCACAGTTTCCATTCTTCTTTTAACTTTTTAATTTTAGGTCGTGAATCTCCAATTTTCACCCTAGGGCCTCCTGAACCTCGGAGTAGAGAGGAGTTTTTACAATGTGAGTTTGTGCTTTGACTGATCATCACAATAGAAACCATTTCTTTTTTAATATCTCAGGATAGTATTATGATGTGAAAGTGTGACCATCAGAAAGTGCATTATGGGATAGAGAGGTTCAGGAAATGATTCACCAAATCAGTCTTTTAGACTTGACTCTCTGAAGTGTCAAATGAACTAAAAATGCACATCAAATAAAATCCTGCCGACTACGCTAGACCTTCCTGTCACTCCTACCTTCATTGTTCTTTTTCTTTTTCTTTTGTCTCATTTTTCTTTTAATTCCTGTTGCTTTTCTATTTCAGCCATTCCCATATAATACTGATAATGATAATTTATTTATACAGCACACTGTATGCAATGAACGAAGACTAATGTTCAGACCATCATGGCCATGGTGGGTTTACATTGAATTGAATTTGAACAGAATATTGTCAAACAGGTTTAATCCAGCTCAGGCTGCATTGTGTTAAGTCAGGTGCTCACATAGCCACACATGCACAAATCACCAATTAACCCAACATGCACATCTGTGGGGAGTGTACAGAAAAGCAGGAATGACACGAGGAGAACATGCAGACCTGACAAAGATAACGACTGGACACCAAATTCAAAGTCATGAAGCTCAATCTGTGAGGCCGTAGCTCCAACTCTTCAGTCATCATGCTGTCCTGAATTGAGTTTTGCCAGTTCAGTTCCTTTTCTTCACATTTCTTATTATTTTGAACCCTCGTCTTTTGATATTAAAGTTCATTTATACTGAATGAATCGTCTCCTTTTCTGACTGTGCAACTTCAGCTCCTCTCCATGATGACTTTCTTTATGAACTTCACATTTTTCAGCACTCAATGTCCATCTTGTTTGCTGCCCAGTAAATCATCCAGCTGTTTGTCTCACAAGTTTTATGACAATTCATTACAAACATTTCATTCTCTGACAGTTCTTATTTTATTTCAATTTTTTTATATTCCTATTCTATGTAGTCCTGACATGCGAGGTGACCCTTAAATGTCTGGTAGGCCACTGGAAATGGAAGAACAAAAGACTTGGAATGAAAGAAGCAGAACCAGGATCAGCAGGTTTATTGTGAGGAAAGGAAAATTCAGTCTGATGATGAAGGGAGACGGTGGATTGATTTTAAATTAAAGAGGTGGACTGTGATGTGTAAGAATACACCGAGGAAGACAGGAGCTTCATCAATCAGTCAGTAATCTTTATCAGCAACAGGTGAGTAGCTGTGAGTTCTGTGCTTGCAAGCCAGAGAGAAGCCCCCTTACAGTCCACAAACAGCTCCTTATATTGTGAGCTTGTTTACTTCTTGAAGAGTAGTTCCTCTTTTATCTATCATAAGACATACGGTTATTTTTAACACAAAAGCAGAAGTTCTTAGGGACCAGCTTTGAAATCTAAGCACAGAGTACATTCTTGCTCAACAGCTCAGTATGTGACAGACCATATGTTAACCCTTCAAAGAAAGGAGGATGTCACTTGTATTCCACAGTGACAATGAAAAGTGTCATTTAATAAAGCCATCTGTGAGAGTTGACAGTCCATTAGAACACTGACTTTAACAGTAACCTTATAGTGTTTATTGCAAATTCCAGAATTTTATATGAAATCCCCACAGATTCTGTCCAATCAGATGAGCTCTTTACTATTAGTGTCTCGTCAGCGCAGCTCCTGATTGGTTCTTGTTAATTGTCTGTGTTGTGCTCCGCCCCCAGTCCCAGATTTCCTCACTCGTTTTCTTTTCTCTCCTTTCAGACTTCTGTCCCCTTTCACTGGACATCAACACGGCACACAGAGACCTCCATCTGTCTGAAGGGAACAAGAAGGTGACATGTGAGGGGACAAAAGCTGAACATCCTGATCATCCTGACAGATTTGACTACTGGTGCCAAGTTCTGTGCAGTGAGGTTCTGACTGGGACTCGCTGTTACTGGGAAGTGGTGGGTAGTGGACTCTTCATTAAGATTGGAGTCGCATATAAAGGACTGAGCAGGAAAGGAGATGTTGGGGAGTGCGGCCTTGGAAACAACGACAAGTCCTGGAGTTTGCTGTGTTTTAATTCCCAGTACTCTGTGTGTCACAATAACAGGCGGACTGTAATCAGCGCCCCCTACAGCCCCAGATTAGGTGTGTATCTGGACTGGCCTGCTGGCTCTCTGTCATTTTATAGCGTCTCACACACAATGACCCTCCTGCACAGGTTCAACACCTCCTTCACTGAGCCCCTCAATCCAGGGTTTTGGCTTCATTTTAACTCCAGTGTATCAATGTGCCATCTGACACCATGTGACCACTGACCAGTACCCTCCACCAGTCACTTGATGTCCCCACAAGCGCAGGTCATTTTTGTGTTTGTAGTTTGGGCTCAAAATGAATTTTACAGGATGGGGGGGGGGGGGGGGGCAGCACCTCTGTGATTGAATTTGATGATGAGAATGCGGGGCGAGTGCGACTATCAGAGTCTCCATTATTATTGGGTTTGAGTAGCCAATCAGGGGTGTGTGTGTCATAATGAGGGGTGGTGACACCTCAGGCCTACAAATACCAGTCTGACCAGCAGGGGACACTGTTGATTCACAGCCACATGTCCTTCAGGCTGACACCCCGACAACTACTGAGGCCCCCAAGTGTCACTGTATGTCAACTGTTAAGTCAGTGTATATACTGCCTTTCAGTAGTGCTGCTCCAGCTGGACCACAGCACCTCTCCACCAGCCACTTGATGTCCCCACAACTGCAGGTTCTTTTTGTGTTTGTAGTTTTGGGTCAAAATGAATTTTACTGAATGGGGGGGGGGAGGGATCAACAGCCCTGTGACTGAATTTGCAATGCAATGAATAATATTAATAATTAATATAATAATAATAATATTTGAATAGTTGTCAGCCATACTGACAAAGTTTGGTGTTTTACTGAGTCACCTGATGTCACAGTAGACATTCAACTGCACCTCCTTCTTCTTGTCCCCAGATTTGTCACTGCTGGTACCCAGGAAACTCCAACATCCTCAAAAAACAAATTCCTGGTCAGTTGATACACCTTTGACATGGATACAAGTGTGTGTGGGCCTTGCAGTGGACTGGCACCCCATCCAGGGTTAGAAACTGCCTTGACCACAAACCTGAAATGGAAAAGCAGAAAAGAATGGACAGAAGGAGTCACTGATTGGTCCGTCACCAAACTACTGCCTCTTGTGGCCACTCTAAATTGTACACAGCAATTTATACAAAAAGGCAATCTAAAAGATAAAAGCAGAAAGCATTCAGTGAAATCCTGAGCAGTGAAACATGAAAGGAGAGAATGAGAAACAATCAGAGAGTCAGACGAATGGAGACTTTTACAGGAGGACTGAGGGGTGGGACTGAAGTGCAGTGGCGCCCTCTAGTGGACACCCGCCATATTACACACATGGGAAAGGGGGGAGAAAAGAATACAGTGCAGTGTAAAAGAAATAAGAATAAAGTAAAAATACAAGAAGGAAAGGCATGTCCAGTGGCAGGAGGACAGGAGGAAGGTTAGGAGAATGGAAGTGAAGGCAAAAGCTTTGAATGTTGGCAGTATGACAGGTAAATGGAAAGAGTTTGCTAATATGACAGAGAAAAGAAAGGTTAATACAGTATATTGTGCGTGCAAGAGACTAAATTTAAGGGGAGTAAGGCCATGTGGATTCAAATTATTCTACCATGTTGCGCACAGGAGGAGAAATGGGGTTATTCTGAAGGAAGAGTATGTCAAGAGTGTTTTGAAGGTGAAAAGAGTGTCAGACAGTGTGATGATTATGAAGCTGGAAATTGGAGGTGTGATGATGAATGTTATGTTAGTGCACATGTCTTACAATTTGTTTGTTCAATGAAGGAGAAAGAAGAAGGAGTGACTTGAATTAAGTGGTGGAGAGAGAGTGGTGACTGGAGTGGATTTAAATGGTGAAGGGAACAGAGGAGAAGAGGAGGTGATGGGTAGGTATGGTGTCAAGGAGATGAATGAAGAAGGTCAGATGATAGTGGGGATTGCCAAAAGGATGGACATAGCTGTGGTGAATACGTATCTTAAGAAGAGGTAGGAACATAGGGTGACATAAATGAGTGGAGGAAGATGCACACAGGTAGATGACATCCTATGCAGAAGAGTCAATCTGAAGGAGATTAAAGACTGAGAAGTGGTGGCAGGGGAAAGTGTAGTTAAGAGGCATAGGATGGTGGTCTGTAGAATGATGTTGGAGATCAAGAAGAGGAAGAGAGTGAGTGGCAGAGCCAAGGATCAAATGGTGGAAGTTGAAAAAGGAAGACTGCAAGGTTGAGTTTAGGGAGAAGGTGAGACAGGCACTGGGTGGTAGTGAAGAGTCACCAGACAGCTGGGAAACTACAGCAGATGTAGTAAGGGTGACAGCAACAAGGGTGCTTGGTGTGACATCTGGAAAGAGGGAGGAGGAAAAGGAAACCTGGCGGTGGAATGAGGAAGTACAGGAGGGTATACAGAGGAAGATGATGGCAAAGAAGAAGTGGGATAGTCAGAGAGATGCAGAAAGTAGACAAGAGTACAAAGAGATAAGGCGTAAGGTGAAGAGAGAGGTGGCTGTTGTGATGTAAGATTTTGCATATAACTTGATAAAAATTTTGTATGTCTTTATTTGAAATTTAGGCAAAGCAATGTAATATTAGTGAGAAGCATTCATGTTTATAACCCAAGGAATGGATCTCTTTGAATTTTACGTCAGAGTTGGGGGGGTGTGCTTTAAACCAGTTTGGCGAGTGTTTCTCTGCTAAAGTCTTTCAACCCCCATAAGGAAGCCAGGTTACTTTAACATACGGTCTTGGGGGGTGGCAGGTTTTAAGATGTTGTATTCTCCCATTGGTCTGAAGTATGACTGTTTGGAATTGGCTTGGATCAGAAGCTTTTAAGTACCATGATGTCCTATTGGCTCTAGGGGTGGGACAGAGAATCTATAAATCTGCTTGCTCAACTACATTTTCTCTCTCTTACTAACACCTGAAAGAAGTATCTCTTACTAACGAACAACTGATGAAGACCATCACACCATGAACTGAAAGGACAACACAATGGAGACCAAAGTTTAGCAGCCATATTGGAACAGGCATACGGCCTGTTCTGAAGAAAGCTGAATGATGCTTTAACTAGAGACATTTTAAATAACTACAAGTCTGTGTGCCGCCTGAAACTACACATCACCATTTAATCAGGATGTATGGTTGCCAATATTCAAATGTACTTTGCATATTGTTATTATTTATTAATATTACCAATAATACATTGTTTCATGTGTAACTTAATTCCTGCTTGTCTTTTTACTACACCTAATTGCCTATTGATATAGAAGGGAAGGTGGGGATAAGTTATATACTATAATACCTTATAAACAATGTAAATCTGTGAGATTAGGCATTCTGACAAAGGCTACTTATCAATAATACAATAGGGGAAAGTAGAGCAATATATTACTGTACCAAGACAAAGCAGTGGTGAAGGATAAAGAAAAGGCGTATGATGAGTTGTATGAGAAGTTGGACACTAAGGAGGGAGAAAAGGACCGGTGGGCTACAGAGGGGCTGAGCTGGGAAAGATGTTCAGCAGGTTAGGGAAATAAAGGATAAAGATGGAAATGTACTCACAAGCAAGGAGAGTGTGTTGAGAAGATGGAAAGAATATGTTGAGAGGCTGATGAATGAAAAGAACGAGAGAGAGAAGAGATTGGATGATGTGGAGATGGTGAATCAGGAAGTGAAACTGATTAGCAAGGAGGAAGTAATGACAACTATGAAGAGGATGAAAAATGGAAAGGCCGTTGGTCCAGATGAAATACCTGTGGAAGCATGGAGGTGTTTAGGAGAGGTGGCAGTGGAGTTTTTAACCAGTTTGTTTAATGGAATCTTGGAAAATGAGAGGATACCCGAGGAGTGGAGAAGAAGTGTAGTGGTTCTGATATTTAAGAAAAAGGGGGATGTGCAGGACTGCAGGAACTACAGGGGGATAAAATGATGAGCCACAGCATGAAGTTATGGGAAAGAGTAGTGAAAGCTCAGATAAGAAGTGAGGTGATGATTAGTGAGCAGAAGTATGGTTTCATGCCAAGAAAGAGCACCACAGATGCAATGTTTGCTCTGAGGTTGTTGATGGAGAAGTTTAAAGAAGGACAGAAGGAGTTGCATTGCGTCTTTGTGGACATGAGGAAAGAATATGACAGGGAGTCTTGAGAGGAGCTGTGGTATTGTAGGAAGAAGTCGGGAGTGGCAGAGACATATGTAAGAGTTGTACAGGATATGAACGAGGGAAGTGTGACCGTGGTGAGGACTGTGGTGGGAGTGACGGAGGTGGGATTACATCAGGGATCGGCTCTGAGTCCTTTCTTATTTGCAATTGTGATGGACAGGCTGACAGACGAGATTAGACATGAGTCCCCGTGGACTATGATGTTTGCTGATGACATTGTGAACTGTAGTGATAGTAGGGAGCAGGTTGAGGAGATCCTGGAGAGGTGGAGATATGATCTAGAGTGGAGAGGAATGAAGGTCAGTAGGAACAAGACAGAATACATGTGTGTAAATGAGAGGGAGGTCAATGGAATGGTGAGGATGCAGGAAGTAGTGTTGGCGAAGGTGGATGAGTTTATATACTTGGGATCAACAGTACAGAGTAATGGGAATTGTGGAAGAGAGAAGAATAAGGGAGTGCAGGCAGGGTGGAATGAGTGGAGAAGAGTGTCAGGAGTGATTTGTGACAGACGGATATCAGCAAGAGTGAAAAGGAAGGTCTACAGGACGGTAGTGAGACCAGCTATATTATATGGATTGGAGACGGTGGCACTGACCAGAAGGCAGGAGACATAACTGGAGGTGGCAGAGTTAAAGATGCTAAGATTTGCATTTGGTGTGATGAAGATGGACAAAGAGATTAGAAATGAGGACATTAGAGTGTTAGCTCAGGTTGGACGGTTGGGAGACAAAGTCAGAGAGGCGAGATTGCGTTGGTTTGGTTATGTGCAGAGGAGAGATGCTGGGTATATTGGGAAAAGGATGGTAAAGATAGAGCTGCCAGGCAAGAACAATAGAGAAAGGCCTAAGAGAAGGTTTACGGATGTGGTGAGAGAGGACATGGAGGTGATGGGTGTGACAGAACAAGATGACAAGGACAGCAAGACGTGGAAGAAGATGATCCATTGTGCCAACCCCTAACAGGAGCAGCTGAAAGGGGAAGAACAGTTTGGGTGTTGGTTTAAGACTTCAGAATTTTCTTTGGTTTTCTCTTATCTAGGATTCTTTCTTTCTTTCTTTCTTTCTTTCTTTCTTTCTTTCTTTCTTTCTTTCTTTCTTTCTTTCTTTCTTTCTTTCTTTCTTTCTTTCTTTCTTTCTTTCTTTCTTTCTTTCTTTCTCATTTTTCATTTATTGTTATAAGACAGCAGCCTATAGAGGACATTTACGCCAGCTGGTTCAAAAGTAAAGCCTCCTTCATTATGGAAGATGTCACTCATCCTGCACATGGACTGTTTGCCCCCCTCCAATCAGGAAGTAGATTGCGCCCCTTACTGGTTGGCACTGCCAGGTTGAGGAGGAGCTTCTTCTTGGATACATCATCAGTAAATCTGACTGTACACTCAGTGTGACTTGTAGTACATTTTGTGTTTTGTTTTATTTGCTGCTACCCTTTTTTAATTGCTGCTAATTACAGAGGACTACCTGAGGGTAAGAGAATTTGTGGCTTCTGTGTTGGTCTGCTGAGGGTTGTACGGTGGTCACAATACACGTCTGTTCATGCTGAGCCATATGCTTTGATTTTATTTTGACTATTTTAAATTTATAAAAGTGTACAAGGCCCTCAGTCTGCCAAGTGAGAACTTCACTAGGCCTTATAAATACTCAGCACATTCAGCTGAACTGAACTAAACTTTAACAGACACCCCAGCGCTGCTCATCTCTTCTGTTCCTGTCTCATCAGGTCGCCATCTTCAGTGTTTGATCTTATGTCTCACATTAATTGTTCATCACAATTGTTTTCTCAGATGTAATCTCTGTGTGCTCTCAGGTTTCCTTTTAAATGTCCACCTTATTCTCACTAAGTAAAGATAAACTTTCACTTTATTTCTTCACAAGTCAGTTCCTCTTCTGCCTGACTGTCTCTCTACTGATTGAAGATGGCAGAAGGACATCTGTTAGTATTACAGGATGAGTTCACCTGCTTGGTGTGCCTGAAGACCCTGAGTGACCCCGTCTCAATCCCCTGTGGTCACAGTTTCTGTATGAAGTGCCTCACGGACTGCTGGGATCAGAGCCAAGAGTGCAGCTGTCCTCAGTGCAGAAGAACCTTCACCACAAGGCCTGAATTACACATAAACACAGTGCTGAGTGACACGGTCAAGAAACTGAAGAAGACAACAATTGGTCCACCTCGGTCTCTGAATTACGCTGGCCCTGGGGATGTGGAGTGTGACTTCTGTACTGGGAAGAAGCTCAGAGCGGTGAATTCATGTCTGACTTGCTTGGCCTCCTTCTGTCAGACTCACCTGCAGCCTCACTTTGAAGTTGAGACCTGGAAGGACCACAAGCTGACTGATCCTGATGGAAATCTGAAGGAGAAACTCTGTGAGAAACATCAGAAATGTCTGGAGATATTTTGTACCACAGATGAGATGTGTATCTGCATAATGTGTGTGGTGAGTGGACATGAAGGTCATAAAATGGTCACACTGGAGATGAAAAGAGAAGAAAAGCAGGTGAGGTGGGTTTAATGTCTAATGGAAACAAATGAAGTAAAAAGAGTTAAGGGATTTATTAATGTAATATAAGAGAGAAATGTATTCATCCGTTTTATAAACTTGATTGTGCACATATAGATAGAATGAAGCTGGAGCCCATCCTGGTCAGATTGGTGTAAAACATGAAACAACCCAAGATGGAACCCCCAGTGTTATCAATGGACAGTCGAGTGGGCTGAGTGCTCTCATCAAACTGAGCTGAGGTTCTTTGTGTTTTGATCACTTTGTGTTTTGAAGATCTCAGGCCTCATATAGAAACACGTTATTGTCACATGTCAGTTAATATTGTTCTTCGGAATGAGCTCTAAAATTCTTACAATATTGTTAAATATCAGCATAGTATTACAGTATAGCTGTTCTCATGAATTATGCACTCCATTAGAGATCAGAGATGTTTTAATTTCGTATTGTAATAAGAACATAGATAGATAGATAGATAGACAGACAGACAGACAGACAGACAGACAGACAGACAGACAGACAGACAGACAGACAGACAGACAGACAGACAGACAGACAGATAGATAGATAGATAGATAGATAGATAGATAGATAGATAGATAGATAGATAGATAGATAGATAGATAGATAGATAGATAGATACTTTATTAATCCCAAGGGGAAATTCACATACTCTAGCAGCAGCATACTGATACAAAAAACGATATTAAATTAAAGAGTAATAAAAATGCAGGTAAAAATAGACAATAACTTTGAATAATGTTAACGTTCCCCACGGGTGGAATTGAAGAGTCGCATAGTTTGGGGGAGGAACGATCTCCTCAGTCTGTCAGTGGAGCAGGACAGTGACAGCAGTCTGTCGCTGAAGCTGCTCCTCTGTCTGGAGATGATTCTGTTTAGTGGATGCAGTGGATTCTCCATGATTGATAGGAGTCTGCTCAGTGCCCGTCGCTCCGCCACAGATATCAACCTGTCCAGCTCCATGCCTACAATAGAGCCTGCCTTCCTCACCAGTTTGTCCAGGCGTGAGGCGTCCTTCTTCTTAATGCTGCCTCCCCAGCACACCACGGCACAGAAGAGGACACTCGCCACAACCGTCTGATAGAACATCTGCAGCATCTTATTGCAGATGTTGAAGGATGCCAGTCTTCTAAGGAAGTATAGCCATCTCTGTCCTCTCTTGCCCAGAGAATCAGTATTAGCAGTCCAGTCCAATTTATCATCCAGCTGCACTCCCAGGTATTTATAGGTCTGTACCCTCTGCACACAGTCACCTCTGACGATCATGGGGTCCATGAGGGGTCTGGGCCTCCTAAAATCCACCACCAGCTCCTTGGTTTTGCTGGTGTTCAGGTGTAAGTGGTTTGAGTCGCACCATTTAACAAAGTCCTTGATTAGGTTCCTATACTATATATATATGTATGATGGTGAGATGAACTCTGACCTTTCACAATGTGGCCAACCCCACCAACTCACCATTAGGAGTGTAAAACATTTGAAAATGTGTCTGATTTCACACCTAAATCAATATTAAACATGTATGTAATCACAATAGTTAAAGTACCCATTAAAACCATCCAGCCAACCTGTTAAGGGGTAAAGTCAGCCGAATGAGCCTATGATTTCCTGGATAGTGGGCTTTCTATCCAGCAGGCCACAGTTTGTGTGAGTAGCACCGGAGCACCATGAGGAACAGGCCTGTCACCTTTTCTGTTCACACTCTACACCTGGGTCTATAAATATAACATCAGGTCAGGTCACTTGTAGAAATTCTCAGGTGAGTCTGCAATCATGGAGTTTATTGACACAATGAATAGGACTCAGCTGGAGAACTTTGAGATCTGTCTACAACATCAGCACAACCAAGGAACTACTAATGGACCTTCACCACAGCAAAGAACCCCCATGCTGTATCTGGTTTAGAGGTGACATGTTGGGCTCCTCATCACCACCTGCCACCTACACCTTGGGGCTGATACCACCAGACAGTGTGCCCCTCTTACCTCTCCTCTAAGGTGTGGCTTTGCCACTTTAGGTGTGCCCACCATCTCTGTGAAGGTCACCTGGCTAAGCTCCTCCAGTTCTCTATCACATCTCATGCAAGCTAACTCCACCTTAAATGTCTTAGTTACGTTACCCACCTCCACACCATTGCTTCACTAATGTGACAGGATTTCAGTTTTATCTTAGCTTGCTTCTGCTTTCCTTTGGACCCCATCAACACGTGAATGAGCCCGGCAGTTTCCTACTGTGTTTGTTTTTGATGTGTGCTGTGTTTACTGTATTTTTGCTGACATTTTTGTTTTCAGAAATTACATTCTTCTCCACTGAGTTCTCCTGCCCATCTGTACTGTGTTGTCTTGCAGACCTTATCCCTTGGTGTTACCTTCATGACAAGGGGGCTGCAGCCCCCTGGTTTGTCTTGGACGTCCTGCTTGTCTTTATTGACCGTCTCAATTGCCTGTTCAATTGTGTCCTTCACAGTTGTCACTTCACTCATTGCTAGTAATCAAGGCTGAATGTGGTTCTCTTCTATACCATAAAATAGCCCACCCTGTTTAATTTGTTAATTTTCATAAATGAAAATTGTGATAATTAACTTTCACTTTTCTTCTTATTCCTAGAATTGCATTTTAATTTGTTTACAATTTCTCTGGATTTCAATTATTGTGCATTTTAAATGTTTTCACTATTTTCTCATTTGATTTACCACCACCTGCTGCCTTATGGCCATAGGTGCCTCTCAAGGTGACAAAACAACGAACCAATGGTGGACACCAGAGGTAAGGGATGACATCAGGCTGAAGAAGAAGGCCTTCCACAGGAGAATCCCAAAGAAGCATAGGAGTACCAACAGGCCAAAAGGTCTGCTATCTTGGTTGTCAGGGAAGCATAAACCCAGATTTGGGAGGATTTTGAAAAAACCATGGAAAGAGACTATCGATCAGCCTCAAAGAGGTCCTATCAAACCATCAGTTGGCTCAGTAAGGGAAGGCAGGGCTTCACTCAGGCGGTTATAAGCAAGGGTCGAGAAAACCTGACCCATCCTGAGGGTGAAGTGTAGGAGTGGAAGGAACACTTTGAGGAGCTACTGAACCCTACGAACATGGAAGACAGAGCCAGAAGCTGATGAGGAATCAATACCCATCTCCATGAGGGGGGTCATTGAGGTAGTTAAGCAGCTCCACAGCAATGACTCTTGAGAGGTGGGTGAGCTCTGTCCAGAAATACTGAAGGCTTTGGACATTGTTGAGCTTTCATGAATGATGTTCCTTTGTCATCAAGATTTGTGCTCCAGGGAGGTGGTCCCTACTTTTATAAAAACAGACTCTAGTCAGTCATGAAACCTCAGATCCATTCAGATGATTGCATTTAGACCATTTGAACAGTGGACCAGCTCTTTGCCCTCGTGATCATCCTGGGGGTCTGGGAGTATGCCAATCAGTCTAAATGTGTTGTATGGACTTTGAGAAGGTGAATGACCGTGTTCCTCTAGGAATTCTGTGGGGGATGCTGGGAGATTTAGTATTCCAGTGCCCTTAATAAGGACTATTCAGTTAGTGTATAATAACAGTGAGGGCTGTGTCCACCTACTCTGGTAAACATCACCACTACTCTCAGTGGGTGTGGGACTCCATCAGGGCTATGCTTTGTCTCCAATGCTGTTTGCGATTTTCATGGACAGGATATCCATGCACAGCTGGGTAGGAGAGGGCGTTTACTTTGATGGCTTTACATTTGTGTCACTGCTTTTTGGAGACAACGTGTTCCTTTTGGATTCATTGGGATGTGAACTCCAGCATGTATTGGGATATTTTGTGACCGAAAGTGAATTGGCTGGCATAAGGATCAGCACCTCCAAATTTGAGGTTATAGTCCTCAGTAGGAAAAAGGTGGACTGTCCTCTTCAAGTAGGAGGTGACTTACTACATTAATTAAAGGAAAAAGAACGATGAGAACGACAGATGGATAGGGGAGGTGAACGCAGTTATGCTGTTGCTATACAGATCTGTAGTGGTGAAGAAAGAGCTGAGCCAGAATATCAAGCTCACAGTTTACCAATTGGTCTACGTCCCTACCCTAACCTAAGGCCATGAGCTTTGGGTAATGACACAAATAGAGGAAATGAGCTTTCTCTGTAGTGTGGCTGGGCTCTCTGTTAGAGACAGGCTGAGAAGCACAGACATCTGGAAGAGGCTCAGATCAGAGCTGCTGACCCAACACATCGAGAGGAGCAAATTAAGGTGGATCAGACATCTGGTAGAGATGCATCCTGGACAGCTCCCTGTGGAGGTTTTACAGATACAGCCAGCTGAGAGGAGACACTGTGGAAGGCCCAGGGCTCACTGGGAGGATTATATTTCCCAGATGGCAGGGGAATGACTTTGAATCCCTCAGTATGAGTTGGCAAGTGTGTCTGGGGAAAGGGACGTATGGACCTTACTGCTGAGACTGTCACCCCACAACCTGGTCTTGGATAAGTGGCTGAAAATGAATGAATGAATGATTTACCACCAATTTTATCTGGGCTCATCAAATTCCTCACCAGTCTTTAAGTTTCATTTCTTACTGAACTCCTCAGAATCACTCAATCTCAGTGGCCTAAATCATCTCATTTGACTCAAAGAAATAATAAAGCACTTCACAATGTTCTCGCAAGTGTGAACTCTGGAAAGGCCTTGTAGATCCTACAATTGCAGCCATTATGTTTAAAAGTCCTGCTGGAATTTGAAGATGTTAAAGGCATGTTGCCTTACTAAAAGTTCATTTTTCTTTTTAATGAGGGAACTTCTGATATCCTGGTCGCCAATGTGATGTCTTCTAAATCTGATGAAGTAACTCAGACATCTCTTTGCCTTTGAGCAGTTTTCTTTATTTGTAACACTCTTTATGCACAAACTCTATTTTCAATCTAAAATGTGAATTAAACTTTGCTTTTAGCCTTTCTTGTTATTCATGTTTGTTGTGTCAAGTCTCAGTGTCAATGTGACAGAAAAAGTAAGCTGTGCCATGTAATGTAAGACAAATGTATTGTATGTGTCTAACCCTAACCATAACCATAACCATAATTTCAGGGTACAGAAAGAGAACAAGAAATTATAAAGTGAAAGTCAATTCTGATAAGACCACCAATGTCCTCTTGTGTTTCTAAACAGAAAGAGCTGGGGGTGACACTGAGTGAAATCAGGAGGAGACTTGAGAAGAGAAAGAAGAAACTGAAGGAGACGAGGACAGCGATGGAGCAGATGAAGGTAAGATAAGTTAAGATGACACTTCATATTAGAAACATGAGAAATTAAACTGGAAGACATGGCACATCTTCTCTACCAGTGACATGTAATGACAGGGAAAAGGGGGATAAGGAGAGGACATTTCATTGTGTCCTTCATGCCATTTCACCATCAACTGTGTTTATTGTGTTATTCCTTACAGATTCAGAAAACATGACCTTAATGTCCACTTGATTGTCACCCCAGAGCCTAAACATGTACCCCCCTCCACATTACCTTAACTGCAGGTTGGCACTGAATTGGACCAGTTGGGGTTACATTCCTTAATAGTCTCTTCACGGCTTAATGTATTAAATTTAGCGGTCACTTCTGCTGCCTCACAGATCCACTGTCCTTCATTTATTGTCCATGTGGACTTTTATCCCTTCTTCCAATATATTTTGTGTTTTCCTCCAGCTACTCCAGTTTTTCTCCTACATCCCTACACGTCGATTCGGTTCATTGGCAGCGACTCTAATTTGGTCCAATATGATTGACAGTGTGGGTTTCTTTAGGTCCTGACGTTCAATGGACTGTCACACTGTCCACTGTTGATCTCTGTTTCATGCTCCCAAAATCCATTTATCAGAAACATTTTACCCAGCGTAGAAAGAGCTTGTCATGTATATTTCTATTTCTGGACAAACTAAACTTTTTCAGTCTCATTTATTCAGCTCATTCTTTATTCTCGATGTCCTCTTTCTGTGTTTTTGTGGCTTACAGACTCACACTAACCAGTTTAGTGCCACTTAATGTACTAAAGTACTAAACACATCAAGTCCAGATCACTGGGGTTCATCTTCAGTTCAGAGGAATTGAGCGGAACACAACATGTCACTCAACACTGAGCAGTCCAATCCAGACACTGGTGACTTGACAGTCGAATAAGGACAAGTGACTAAGGGAGAGCCGTACTGACCCACTGGTCTCCCCACTGGATTACCGATTTTTATGCTTGTCTGCTTTCTTTGCTCCCTCATTGAATTGTTGCATATTATTTTAAACTAAAACCCTCTTCTAAACCCCTGCTGACTGCTTACTAGTAATGAGTGAAAAGGCAGAGTTTTGTTTCATAATCTGATTTTCATTCTGAAGTTTGTTTTGCATGCAATTTCACAATTTTAAAATACAAATCTGTTTAGTATGCTTTTTATTTTCTTTTTCAGTGGGGGTCAATGTTGTATGAGGCTGAAAGGTGCGAATAATGGTCTCTAAAGGTTATTCTAACATCTGTTTCCTTGATTACTCACTAACAATAATGCTGTTGCCCCAATTCTTCATGTCTCCTTCTATGTTCCAACCGGGAGGAGGACCCGGGGAAGACCCAGGACACGCTGGAGGGACTATGTCTCCCGGCTGGCCTGGGAACAACCTCGGGATTCTCCCAAAAGAGCTAGAAGAAGTGGCCGGGGAGAGGGAAGTCTGGGTATCTCTGCTCAAGCTGCTGCCCCCGTGACCCGACCTCGGATAAGCGGAAGAGGATGGATGGATGGATGGGTCCTTCTATGTGTCTCCACACACTTTCATGTTCCTCACACACTGCATGCACACACACCCATGACAACAGTTTTTATTCACACCATTCATTTGGGGTCAGAGGTAACACCATTAGCGCTCACTCTTCACAACTCCATGTAAACCAGCATCCTTTCCAAAGCTCCACAGGAGCCACACTATCAGGCTTTACCTGAGAAGAAGAGCCAACACAATGTGTGCTTGTAAGTGCTGTCTGTCTGCACCATCCCACTGTCCGTACTCTGCACCAGAATACATTTTCACAATGTTTTAGTATATGGAGAAAAATGCTGCCAATGAGAATATAGTCACTCATCACTACAGCCCACTAATACTCCTGTTCTTGATATGTGCTGCTCAAACTTTCCTTAATTATTGGTTTAATTTATTACGGCTTGATACAAAGTAATCATACATTATTAACCATCCAGTTCAAATAAACCCACACTGACTCCATCATCCTACCCCAGGTTTTAAAGTTTGTGTTAAGACTTCTAATCTCCTCACTCTAACTGGACCGAGAAGAACTACAGAGATGTCAACTTTGTCAGTTTTGCTCCTGAGCTTTGCACCAAACTATTTAAATTTGTCCTGCAGTCTGGCAGCCTGACCTTACTTATGTCACTTGTTCAGGGACAACTGGGCAAAACTGACAATGACATCTTTTCCTCCAACTACCCTGACCAGGATTCCATCCCCTTGTAAAGGGCTATCATTCACCTATATACGAGGACAGCAGTACACCATATTAGACTTTCTGCCCTTCTAGAAAAGTTGCACCACAGTTCCCCTAACATTTGAGTCCCTGACTATTACACTTCCCTCTTTCTGTGGATTGGTTTGGAGGTGGCCATTTGGGGCTCCTCATCCCCACATACTTTATCAGAGTTTAGCCATCTAGGTCTGCAAGTTACTGAAAATGGATGAACACCTCTAGCTTTGGGGTTGAGATCACTAGACAGTGTGCACCTCTTACCTTTCACTTACGTCCAACTGTTACATACCTTTAACTATCCCTCTGGTTTAGAGTCTCCTCCCTTAATATTTTGGAGTTCCCATTACTTCTCTAAGTGATGCCTGAGTTATACTCATAAGAGCCACAGTTGTAATGGTAGTGGCATAATAAGGATTTAGTACAGTAAATTAAATACAAATACATCAACCCTGGAAAAAAGACTTACAATGCTGAGTATTGTAATGAAACGTTGAAGGATGTATATACAGGATATACATAAAGTGTTCATGAAATGAAATTAAGCCAGAAATCCCAGACCACCCACTAGTACTAGAGTTTAATACCCACAGGGCTGTCTGTTTATACCCCATACACCAGTGTTTCTCAGCTTTTTTCCATATGTGCCCCATTTTTTCAAATAAATTTTTGTGCCTCCCCCCTAAAGTTTTTGTGCACATTTTCTGATTTTTGATTATATTCAGATCCACCCAACTGCACTAAATTTTTTACATGCACAGCAGGAAGTCACAAAAGCTCGTAGTGATTAAAAAATGGGATGACATTTACGACGGTCTGCTTTAATGATAAAGTAAACTATGAGGTTAAAGTGGACATTTCAAGATTAAAGCCGAAATTTCCACTTTAATTACAAAATACACGTTTTCACCAAGTCCTTAATTTTTTTTCTCTGTGGCTGTGCATTATGTTGCTGTTGTGAAATTGCAAAAAAAAAAAGATGGCACAGAAGACGGTATGTATAGACTTTTAAAATGTATCGTGTCATTACGATCAGGAATATGTGATGCTTAAATATAAAAGCACCACAAATACATCTGTATGTTGGCATTTTGCTTCACCACTTCGATCCATTCAACAAACATCTAAGCACGCACATCGATCCCATAGGATCCGCAAAGCTGCTCTCTGTCACATGTAGATAGTAACCAGAGACTCTGACATCACATTCCAACTTTTAGTTGGAATGGTTTGATGTGATGAAGCAAAATGCAGACATACAAATACATTCGTGGAGCTTTTATATTCAAGTGTCGCATATTCCCGATCGTAATGACACGATACGTTTAAAAAGTCTCACATACCGTCTTCTATGCCATCTTTTTTTTCTAGGACTTCCTCCTGACCTGACAGCAGCGTCAAACAGCAATAGATCGCCACACAGAGCACATTACAGTTATGATATTCCAACTTTCTGCACATTTACAATCCTAAGATTTATACTTGATATCACTTTCATGATGAAATGCATTAAAGTATGTATGTTACATTTTACATCCATCCATCCATCCATCCATCATCCAACCTGCTATATTCTAACTACAGGGTCATGGGGGTCTGCTGGAGCCAATCCCAGCCAACACAGGGCACAAGGCAGGAAACAAAACCAGGCTGGGCACACACACACACACACACACACACACCAAGCACACCAAGCACACACTACGGACAATTTAGGTACATCCATATTACTAACCGAGAATAAACCGGATATGGACGCAGGGACACGGCGATGGGACCATGAGACGTACTGCGCAGGTGCGCGTCTCATAAACCGCAAGAGAAGTCTTATCCACCGCGAACGAAGGAGTCACGGCCCAAGAACGAAAGAGCTCAACTAACGTGAATGAGAAATGAAGCAACAATGTGACTAACGACACAGCCACACACAACAGAGGATTCTGCGCTGCACCCCAGAGTCAAACGTGAGAGGCTACGGAGGCCCCACAGGTCCATAAAGATAGAACGGACGGCGCAGGCATCACCGCCATATTGTGTGTGGCACTACTGCGGAGTGAAGGCGCAGGCGTCACCACCATATTGTGAGTGGCACTACTGCGGAGTGAAGTTAGGGATAATGTGCTGCTTGGGATTGTACAAACCACTGTACGCTTTACACCAAATTCAAACACAATACAGCTCAACGATACAAACACGAGCCCACCTGGATAAGATCAATGAACGCAGGCGCCTACAACGCGTGTCTGAAACTGCGGAAGCAAAGCAGGCACGGGTTCAAAACGAACGAGCTCGACTGACGGATATACAAACACGAGCCCGCCTGGATAAAATCAATGAACGCAGGCGCCTACAACGTGCGTCTGAAATGCCGCGGGCAAAGCGGGCACGGCTCCAAAACGAACAAGCTCGACTAATGTATTTCAGGATACCCAACAGATAAATCGTTAATTTCATTTAAATAATGAATACTGTTAATAATTACACTCATGGGGGTGACAAAGTGGCAGAGCGGTAGCACTGCTGTCTCGCAGGGAGTCACGTCACTGGTGTTCTCTGCCTGGAGTCTGCATGTTTTCCTTCTGGGTTTCCACAGTGTGATCCGGTTTCCTTCCAAAGATATGAAGATTTGGTTACAGTAAAATGACGCCACTGTGTAGGCCTATGTGTCTGCCACTGTGTAGCCCATCCAGGGATTGTTTCTGCCTCATGCCCAATGCTTGCTGGAATGGACTCATCCCTGGATTGATGGATTTAATCATTAAACATCCTTTTCAGAGATATTGCGGTAAGGTGTCATCGGAATTTCCAGGCAATTCACAACACAGCGAAGCCGCACCTGTTCTCACCGTGATAATATCTTGCACTGCCACCTGGTGGATTCTTCCAGATTTACATAAAGTACATGCGCAAGTATAAACAGTACAACGCTTGCGTAGCAGGAGTGTCCGCAGCAGCATGTGTCGTGTCGCCTGAATTATAAACCTGGCTTTAGATGTCTGTGCAGGTTTGTTGCTGACCCTGCTCTGCTCTGATGGATATTTTCATTTTGCAAATTCTGCACTCAGCTTTGCAGTGTCCAGTATCATTGAAATGCGGCCAGATGCTGCCTCTTTTTTGGTTTTCGCCCGACGCACTTGCATTTCAATCTGACTCCCCGTTTCTCTGTCGCTCTATGTACCTGGCCTGTACAACTACACTCGCTGTCTTCGGAGCGTCGGCCCCTCTTCCCTCTTTCACATAATGGTATGATCCTAGTCTGTCTTTGCTTGTGATAGGCCACGAGGTGTGCCAATCAAAATAAAGTCCCACCTCTGCCTGCAAGGATTCTTTATGGCTGAAGACTCTGCTCTCCCCAACGGGAGTCGGCTCTTCTCGTTCACTGCAAAGAATCGGCTCTTGGAGGCGAACGACACATCACGACACGCGTCATTTATACGAATACCACAGAGCCGATAGTCCACATACTCTGTGTGATTTTCTACTATAAACAGTTGCAATAAACGAGTTTGTTTCAATCAGGCCCGGCCTTAGGCATAGGCGAAGTAGGCGACCGCCTAGGGCCCCGGCGTCCGGGGGGCCCCGGATTGACTCCTTGGTCTAATTTTCACGCATTTCGCAGAGCTTCCAGGGGGGCTCCGCCCCCCTCAGGGGGCCCCTGGACCCCCCCTTTCACCTAGGGCCCCATAATACCTAAGACCGGGCCTGGTTTCAATAAATAGCTTCTAATTCGGATTCCATTTTTTTCGTGCACCCCCTTGTAGATATCTCACGCCTCCCAGGAGGTCGCACCCCACGGGTCGAGAAACACCGCCATACAGACGTTTGGGTGCTCAGTGGGAAGCACTTCCAGAAGGAGGTTGTCACCAAGTATACTGGACTAACATTTCGCCCAACCTCCAATCTGTTGAAGGTCCCACTAGCCATCTTAGCTGGTGTGCCAACCCACCCAAACTGTCCTTTACAACATTTAAATTCAATAAATGTCCTGTGACTGGAAATTCTTATTAGATGGCTCAATTCAATGTTTTTTTTTCCCTTCCAATCAGATCTCTGCAGAAAGAAAGATAGAAGAAAATGAGAAGAGCTTAGCTGATCTGATTCACTACATTAAGGACGTTCAAATGAAACTGAATATGAGAATCAGAGAACAAGAAAAGAAAGAAGTGGAGAAGGCTGGAGGAGTCATGGAGCGACTGGAGAAGGAGATCAAGGAGCTAAAGAGGAGAGACATGGAGTTGAAGAAGCTTTCAGATACCAAGGATCACGTCCACTTCCTGCAGGTGAGTGACACTTCACAGGAAATCTGATCGGCCTGGGGGTTATGAACTTGAAGAACATTTAGAGGAAAATTCAAAAGATCTGAAGTGTTTATCCAACATGACAAGAGCAGGCCATTCAGCCAATACAGATTGTATTTTCATATTGGTTTACCATTCCCAATACATACAAAGTCTTAAAGTTTCTGCTTTAATCTCTACCACAGGGTGACTTGTTCCATCTGTTGTCTCTGTGAGAAACTAAAATTGTATGAAATTCACACTTCTTTAAAATGACATCTAACGAAAGATGACACTAAAAATCATATGTTTAAACACCTCTGTCACACTTAAAATGATGAGATTCGAATCCTTCAGTATTTCTTCATTGGTCAATCCCCACAGTCCAGTCTTGTTTCTAAATTTTCTTGTGCTGTTACATCATTTCTCTAATATGGAGACCAAAACGGCATCCAGTATTACTGATGTGGAATCACAAATGAGTTGTACAGCTTAGGGAGGTTCTCGTTTTGGTTTATTCACCTCAAATTGTGGGCACTATATAGTGTGGAGGGCGGAGGTGGTAAGTAAGGGCCAGGAGAGCCAAAGAAAATTTGGGGTGCTAATTGGGCAACCCAGTGTAGTGCATCCAAAACATAGAACAAAAATGAGCACACAGCAGCATAACTGAAAACAGGTGTAATAACGGTCCGTGTACTTTTTGGTATTTGAAATTTCATTTTAGATGCAAAAACAAAAAAACGAAAATGAAAGGAATTTTCAGATTTTAATTTTTGATTAAAGAAGGAGTAAACAAGGGGTTAAACAAGGAGCTGGTGGTGGATTTTAGGAGGCCCAGACCCCTCATGGACCCCGTGATCATCAGAGGTGACTGTGTGCAGATGGTGCAGACCAATAAATACCTGGGAGTGCAGCTGGATGATAAATTAGACTGGACTGCCAATACTGATGCTCTGTGTAAGAAAGGACAGAGCCGGTTATACTTCCTTAGAAGGCTGGCATCCTTCAACATCTGCAATAAGATGCTGCAGATGTTCTATCAGACGGTTGTGGCGAGCGCCCTCTTCTACGCGGTGGTGTGCTGGGGAGGCAGCATAAAGAAGAGGGACTGGTGAGGAAGGCAGGCTCTATTGTTGGCATGGAGCTGGACAGTTTGACATCTGTGGCAGAGTGACGGGCGCTGAGCAGACTCCTGTCAATTATGGAGAATCCACTACATCCACTAAACAGGATCATCTCCAGACAGAAGAGCAGCTTCAGCGACAGACTGCATATTTTTCTGGATTTATTTGTGATTCAAATAATGAAAGTATTATAGCTCCAAAACAACACAACAGAAGCATTTTCGTTGTCTGAAACTGGAGGTACTTCTTCTTCTGCGCGATTTTTGACGACATGTGCGAATAGTCCTCCTCACAACACATCGACCGACGGCCTTGAAATTACACTGCATGGCATCAGCAGAGGATGGCCCATTACATTGTTTTTCGGAACAGTAAAAGAGTGACACACAGGGACGAGGAAATGGTTGCTTATTGACTTTTACCGGCTACTGTAGCTAGTAATCATTTTGAGTATTAACAGTGGGCACAAGTGTAACACGTTAGGAAAGCAACGTGATTTACAGAAAGTTTTCTTAACATGTGCTACACTTGTCAATGAGCAACCATTCACACATTTACACACATTCAAAATGCTAGCACTATAAAATTTGCCAGACTTAGTGTTAGTAAATGAAATCACCAAATGTTAGCTGTTTCGTAGTAAGTAACAACAATAACATTCATAAAAGAACTGATACATCAATGAAGCAAAGTTTGCAAAGCTTGTATTTTTACCTGAAAGATGCGACTCAGTTTTTCTACAGTCATGTCCTCGTCCTGGAGTGAACATTGAAATGTTCTTTTATTGTTCTGAAAAACAACGTAATGGTCCATCCCCTGCTGATGCCATGCAGTGTAACTTCAAGGCCATCGGTCGAGGAGATGTGAGGAGAACTGTTCGCAAGTGTCATCAAAAATCACGCAGAAGAAGAAGTACCTCTAGTGCCAGACAACAAAAATGCATGTTTTGTTGTTTTTGAACTATTACACTTTCATTATTTGAATCACAAATGAATCCAGAAATTCATCATTTGAATCCAAATGAATCAATTTTAAGTTTATGACTGCTGTTTGTTACCACAGAATTAAAAAATACCTTATTTTCCATCATTTTACTCTTTAATCAAAAATCAAAATCTGAAAATTCCTTTCATTTTCGTTTTTTCGTTTTTGCTTCTAAAATGAAATTTCAAATACCAAAAAGTACACATACCAATAACAGCCTTGTTAGCCTCATTTTCTTATGGAAACAATCATCTCTCTCTAGTGGGTCTGCTTGAAGTGAGAAGACACCTTCCATGACTCCTCATTTTTATACCGTCCCAGCCTTAAGGGGTGTGGCTTACTTGAGTGGGGGTGTGGCTGAGTTGCCTTCCATGGGTTGTTTCACTAAGCTAGGGAATGGAAAAGAGAAGATATGGTTAGCTTTGGTACCCCACAGGCTCCTGTGAGTGACAACAGAGTAGATTAGATACAATTCATATAATTCAACTTCCCACTAGCCCGCTCTACCCTGTCAGTTGAGAACAGTGATGAGTACACGTCTTTCAGGTCTTCCCCACTAGTGACACTTCTGACCTGCAGACCTTTACTTGTATAATTATAATTAACAGGTTTCATTCAATGAGTGCAAGTTTCTATATTTAATTGAATTATTTCATCTATATCATAAAAACCCAAAAGAACTGTAAAAAACAATCTCCAATTTTGACTTTAATTCTTCCAAAGTTCTTCACAACATGATGTCTTGGTTTCTGGATCAGTTCTACACTGTCCTGCCTGCCACCCGCTCAGTCCCTACAGTCTGATGAGTCACCCATCATGACGTCCTGTGTGAAATGTTTACTGAAAGCCAAAGTCAATAAGCTCCTATGCTCCACTGTACTGAAATAATGTCATAAATAACCAATAAATTAAACAGATGTGATCACCCCTTCTAAAACCATATTGAATGTCCACCACACAAGCACATAAATGTGAAGAGCTTCTTCTTAGCTCAATCTCTCTTTGTTTCTCTTGTATATAATCTCATCTCCTTGTCTCTCCTGATGCAGACTTTCTCATCTCTTTGTGTCCTTCCTGATGATGGAGACTCACTCAGCTTTACTCTCACTGCTGATTTCTCTTCTGAGGACATGAGAGAGGAGTTGTCATGTCTGATGAAGAGTGTGGAGAAGATCAGCCAGGAGGACATCATGACATGGACGCCATCAGGTGGAGCAGCTTTTCAGAGTCACCAGAGTGTTAATAAGAGGACACGGAGAGGTGAGATGTATTAAGAGGAGCTGCTCTTCACCCATCAGCCTTTGCTGTTATGTTTCTACTCATATATATTGTCATTAACATCCATCCATCCATTATCCAACCCGCTATATCCTAACTACAGGGACACAGGGGTATTTACTACTAAATCTTTATATAAAGACTTTCTCTCTGTTGCCTTCTAAACAGCTGTTGTTAAAAATGCTAAAGAAATCAGATTTATAATCAGGTAATGAAGACACTCAAATGTTATCTACAAAAAAGTAAATCAAGATGAACCTAACTGTGCCTTTCTACCTGGAGCCAAATCAGAAACTGCTGTAACTCACATTATAAATGACATTCTGATTGAACACAATACGGTAAATTCCACCATTATTAAGACTTTAGCCTTTTAGCCTTTCAGATTTAGCTGGCTGGTCAGCCGCTGTCCTTTTGTGGTTTACTTCTTATTTATCATCTCATTTTTATTATTCGCAGAACTCCCAAATCCTGCTGTCCTCAGGGTCTGATGTTGTGGCTGTTAGTGTTTTGGTTCTGTTTGCCATTTTAAGATGTCACTCTGAAATGTAATATCATCTTTACTGTGTAGACTGATGGCACTCAGTTGAATTAATAAATGTTTTTAAGACCTTCTTTTAATTACATTCGCAGCATTAATGAGTTAAAATAATAAATGAATTAATAATATTTTTTAATTTCACAAAGAAGGCAGGTCTTTATCCATTGTCATTGTGTGATTATGTTATCTGTTTTATCTGCAAGTCATTTTGTGTTTTATTTTCCTGCTGTTCATTTGTTAAATGTGTTTCAGAATTTTACTACCATTACATAATGTCATCTTCACAGTTTCCATTCTTCTCTTTTTTTTTTATTTTCAGGTCGTGAAGCTCCAGTTTTCACCCTACAGCCTCTTGAACCTCAGAGCAGAGAGGAGTTTTTACAATGTGAGTCTGTACTTTGATTAAATGGATCATCACAATAGAAATCATTTCTCTTTAATATCTCAGCCCAGGCTTATGATATGAAAGTGTAGCCAGCAGAACATGTGGTGTGAATGTTATGTGACTGATGAGCTGAAAGTGATGGGGGTCCTGTGACAGGTGAATTATGGGAACGAGAGATTCAGGACTGTGATGTACCAAAGTAGTCTGTTGGTCCTGAATCAATCAATCTTAAGTGTCACAGGAAGTTAAAAACACAAAAACACAAAAACAGCAAATGAAATCCTGCCGACTACACCAAGTCCTGCATCCATTTTTTTTCTCATCTCATTAGTGAATGAACAAGGCCAGTTAAAGCCCACTGAGACATTCCGTGTGTGATTTTCAGCTCTACTAGGAATGCATTGTTATTTATCTTCTTTCTTTTGGCATCTTTTCCTTTGTACATTTACTGCACTTTTTATTTTCTCCATACTGCATGTTTTTCTATTTTGCTTGTTCACCTTTAAAAATATTAATGATAATACTGTAATAATTATTTATGTTGTGGATTTTATCTAATGGGGTGGCACGGTGGCGCAGTGGGTAGCGCTGCTGCCTCGCAGTTGGGAGACCTGGGGACCCGGGTTCGCTTCCCGGGTCCTCCCTGCGTGGAGTTTGCACGTTCTCCCCGTGTCTGCGTGGGTTTCCTCCGGGCGCTCCGGTTTCCTCCCACAGTCCACAGACATGCAGGTTAGGTGGATTGGCGATTCTAAATTGGCCCTAGTGTGTGCTTGGTGTGTGGGTGTGTTTGTGTGTGTCCTGCGGTGGGTTGGCACCCTGCCCCGGATTGGTTCCTGCCTTGTGCCCTGGGATTGGCTCCAGCAGACCCCCGTGACCCAGTGTTCGGATTCAGTGGGTTGGAAAATGGATGGATGGATGGATGGATTTTATCTAATGAATGAAGCCCAATGTGCTAGAAACACAATTTTCAAAATCCATTACCATTAATATGCAGTATTCATATTCATAAAGATAATCAATGGTAAAATAAAGATAATTAAAGTGAATTGTGACTATTTTTGAAAATAATAGAAATTCCAGTAAGTGTTGTGGTCATTTAAAGAACACATTGAGTAAGTGTAACAATTTAAAAATGCAGGATATTTTCCTCACTGTCAGTGTAAACCGTCCATTAAAACTCTGTCCTTAACGGTGATCTTATGGTGTTAAACGTAATTCCTGATGACTGAGACTTCTTTCCAAATGTATGGCTTGCCTGTCTTTGCCTTTGTTGTCTGTAATCATCTTTTTGTTATTTCCTTTTAAATCCCCACAGGATTCTGTCCAATCAGATGAGCTCTTTACTATCGACAGCACATTGGAGTCTCGTCAGCGCAGCTCCTGATTGGTTCTTGTTAGTTGTCTGTGTTGTGCTCCGCCCCCAGTCCCGTTACACACTCCCAGATTTCCTCACTCATTTTCTTTTCTCTCCTTTCAGACTTCTGTCCCCTCACACTGGACATTAACACAGTCCACAGATGGCTCCGTCTGTCTGATGGGAACAAGGAGGTGACACATGACAGGACAAAGACCAAATACCCCAATCATCCTGAGAGGTTTGACTGCTGGCCTCAAGTTCTGTGCAGAGAGGCTTTGACTGGGACTCGCTGTTACTGGGAGGTGGAGTGTACTGGTGAAAGTCTCAGGATTGGAGTCGCATATAAAGGAATGAGTAGGAAAGGATGGGGTTTGGACTGCTGCCTTGGACACAACGACAAGTCATGGTGTTTGTTTTGTTCTAATTCTGAGTACTCAGTGTCTCACAA
This sequence comes from Erpetoichthys calabaricus, assembly GCF_900747795.2. Taxonomy (NCBI): domain Eukaryota; kingdom Metazoa; phylum Chordata; class Cladistia; order Polypteriformes; family Polypteridae; genus Erpetoichthys; species Erpetoichthys calabaricus. Next base: position 2,631,573 of record NC_041398.2, read on the forward strand.
TAACAAAGATACTGTAATCAGTGCCCCCTACAGCCCCAGAATAGGTGTGTATCTGGACTGGCCTGCTAGCTCTCTGTCATTTTATAGCATCTCACACACAATGACCCTCCTGCACAGGTTCAACACCTCCTTCACTGAGCCCCTCTATCCAGGGTTTTTGCTTGGCTTTGACTCCAGTGTAACAATCTGCCATCTGACAGCAGGTGACCACTGACCAGTACCCTCCAATCGTCATCTGATGTCTCCAGTTTAGTGTCAAAATTAATTTCACAGGATGGGTGTGGAGAAGCCCTTATGTGACTGAATTTGGGGAGGAGAATGCAGGGTGAGTGCTGTTGTCAGGGTCTCCATTAAAATTGGGTTTGATTTAATCTTTGAGTAGCCAATGAGGTGTGTGTGTCATTGTGAGGTGCAGTGACCCCTCAGATCTAAACATAGCAGTCTGACCAGCAGGATTCACTGTTAATTTCAACTACATTTACAAGGAAAGGTAAATGAACCCTTTGGATTTCCTTGGATTTCTGCATTAATTCCTAATAAGATGTCATCTAACCTTCACCTAAGTCCCAATTCTAGACAACCATAATCTGGCTAAACTAAAATCACACAAACGGTTGCACTTTCCCTGTCTTTGTTAGGCACACTGAGTGATCATTCACAGTGCAGACTGGCAAAACTAACCAACCAAGTGTTATTTATTTATTTATTTATTTTTATGTAATAACTTGTTGATCCTCCTTTATCAGCCACAACCTCCACCAAACATTTCATTTTCTTGCTTATAAGACCTGCATAATGTTTGGGATGACTTATTGACCATCCCTCCCTACAAACCTGTTTCAGTTCCTCGGTATTTCTGGTTGCACAGCTCTGTTCAGGTCATGCTGCAGCATCTCAAAGGGGTTACAGTCAGGACTCTGACTTGGTCTAACTTCTTTATCAGCCATTCTTTAGTTGATGTACTTGTGTGCTTTGGGTCGTTGTCTTGTTGCATCACCCAACCTCACTTAGGCTTGAGGTCATGGACTGCTGCCCCTACATTTCTTGATATACTTTTAAATTTCTTGTTTCCTCAATATTTGAGTTGTGTCCAGGCCATGAATTTGCAAAGCAGGCCCAATCCATGATTCTCCTTCTACTTTGTGTCCAAGTTGGGATGAGGCTTTGGTGTTGACGTGCAGTGCCCTCTTTCACCAAACCTAGCATTGTGCATTTGTTCCAAAAAGATCAACTTTTGTCTCATCTGTCCATGTAACATTGTCCAAGGAGCATTGTGGAACATTCAGGTGGTCCTGAGCAAACAAGATTTGCTGAAATTCTTTTTTTTTTGACAGCAGTGTTTCCTTTTCCTGGAGTTCATCCATGAACACCATTCTTGTTAGTGGCTTTCTGAATGTGGGCACATAAACAAAGACTTTCACATTCTGTAGACCTTTCACTGTTATCCTTGGGTTCTTTTGCACCTCTTTCAAGCTTGCCGTTTGTGCTGTTGGAGTGATTGTTACATCATGGACTCTCCTAGAGTGTAACTACAGTCCTGAATTTTCTATATTTGTAGACATTTTATCTTAACATGGATTAATGAACACCCAGGTCTTTAGTAATGCTTGTGTAGCCTTTTCCAGCTTCATGCATTTCTATGATGCGTCTTCTAAGGTCCTGTGATGTTTGTTTGGATTGAGGTGAGGTTCATACTAACCACTTTAACTTGAAGAGAGCAGAGGTTTGTAATTTCATTCTGTTTATTGAAACAACTTCCTCCATTTAGTTTTAGGACAAGTCATTAACACTGAGGGTCACTTACTTTGTCCAGCCTGCACTGTCTAATGATGACACAATGTGCTCAATAAGGACATGTAAAGTAGAACAGTTTGTGTGTTATTAGTTTAGTCAGATTGTGTTTCACTATGAATTGTGACTTAGAAGAAGATCAGAGCACATTTTAGTAGAAATCAAATCCATGGAAATCCAAAGGGGTCACTTACTTTTTCTTGCTAAAGTACATATATTAAAGGCTGTGACATCAATAACTGCTGTGTCCCCTGAACGTCACCTGTTAGGTAGGACAAACACATGGCCCTGCTGGAGCAGCACAAATGAAAGGATTTATAAAGGCCTCAGTATAAAGAGCTATTGACAGACATGTGTACGAGTGACAAAGGTCTCTAGACTGCTGTCCTGTCACCAGATATTTTTTGCCCCTCAATTGGTCACTCAAGGGGTCCATCACCTCTGAATAAATTGTCTGTGAATATCTGAAGATGAGGACTCACTGGTCACTCAGGTATCAGGCACACTGATGGAGTTTGGTGTTTTACTGAGGCACTTGATGTCACATTAGACATTAAACTGCACCTCCTCCTTCCTGCTCTTAGGTTTGTCAAAGTCACCCAGACTTAAGGAGTTGAGTCAGCTGACTAACTTCACCATCACTGTCAACATTTAAAGTACCAATCACATTAGATACCTGTGAACACTTTTATCTAACCCTAATTCACAATTCCCTCAGGACCCCTGAATATGCTGCATGTCACCTGACGTCAGTCTGTATAAACAGGCACATTAAGGTCCAGGTTGACCGCCTGTATTACAGGCCTAAGCAGCAGATGGAGACTGTGAGTTCTAAATCTGTCATCTTCTTGGAGACTAATGGGGGTTAAAAGGAAGTGGAGAAAGTTAAGAAGGAGTGAGGGGTGATAGTGAAAGAGGAGAGTGTCAGTGAGAGAAAGGGCAAGATGAACAAACTCAAGGAGCTGATTGAATCACGTGAGTGTGCTGCTTGTGTGTCTGTGCAGTTGTAACATAACTTGATAAATAAAGAACTGAGATTTGTTCTTCCTGTCTGACATTTTCTTCTTTGACTTGGCACACTCTGATAGCCATGCTGTGATCACAGATTGTATTCCTTGTTGATCAAATCCGTGTCCTGATGTGTGACTGACGTCTAAATCTTTAATCACTCGGTCATCAGACAAGCCGTCATATGATGAGCTCTTCACTGCTGACCTAAACCCTGTTGTCCTCTTCTCTTTCTCTCATTATTTCATTTCAGCCATTGTGTTCTCATTGTCTGACCTCTTAAAGCCATTGGTCTCTTTGGCCACTCACATGTGCACATTGACAGTGATTCAGGTCAGAATCTTGTTTTAAAGTCGATGAGCACATTCTACAAGTTTTCTGGGTGTGTTGCCCTCAGAGCGCTGCTGTAGTCCTTGCCCTCATTTAAATGACACTCCTGTCCCACCCTGATGTCTGGAGTACCGCAGTTCTCTTTAGTTATAAATGATATAATTATGAAAGTCTATGTCATCTTACATAGTAATTTCAACTTCAAGTTTCTTTATTGTCATCCCATCCAAATATATAGTGCAGGTAGACATGACATTAGGTGTCTTTAGGACCACCGTAAAAATATACAACATGTAGTGAAACAAGACAATGTACACCACTTAGTGCAAATGACCATGACAATGGTAGGAAAACGTCCAGCAGATCAGTTCTAACTGGATCAGTAACAGCTTAACAGCAGAGGAGACATTACTGTGTTAAAAAGTGCAATACAGAAGATGACTAATGTACATCAAACATTTAGTAACTGTATATCACTCATAAAGTGCAATGTGTACATTTGATTGACAAAGTTTTCAAATGTGAAAATAGTGTAAAGTTCAGAGTTCAGAGTTCAACATCGAGGTGCTCAGACATAAAGGAGTCAGACAGCATGAGGGAAGAAACTGTCGCATGGTCTGGTTGATCTTACTTGGATACTGCAATACCCATCTGGTAGATGTCAGGAGCTCAAAGAACCCACATGATGGGTGTGAGAGGTCAGTCACAATGCTGGATGTCTTGTGGAGGTTGTGTGTGCTGTAGGTGTCTTGTATGGAGTGCAGAGACACACCGAAGAAGTCCGTCCTCAGCTGTCTTAGCAGTCCTCTGTAGTAACTTGTGATCCACAGCACTACAGTCCACATACCACACCATGATGGAGCTGGTCAGCACATTAACACAATTCATGTGTGTGCTTAGCAAAGTGGCTTATGTTTGGTCAGTGAAAGGATGGCGCTATATAATAAGGAGTGATTTACAAGGCTGTGGATAGGATGAGAAATAAGCCATTAGTGGTGTACAGGGCCATGAGGATACCTGGAAGACCACAGGAAAGACAGCAAACAACTGAGAAAAGGAGGCCTGTACTTGATGGGGTAACACACACACACTTACTCACGCACACACACACACACATACAGAAACATACATGGATGCTATCTTGGCCAATTACAGTATGTCAGTATATTAACAGGGTTATGTTTCTATAATCCCTCTTTAAATAATAATTGTGTTTAAAATAAATTGAAAATTGGACTGAGTGTGTGTGTGTGTGTGTGTGTGTGTGTGTGTGTGTGCGACTGTGTTCACCTTGTGATGGACTGGCACCCAGTCCAGTGATTGTTCCTGCCTCCCCCCAATGGTTACTGAAGTAGGCTCCAGTTTCCCCAGAGCCCTGCTATGTGTAAGCAGGTTGGAAAATGAATGGATGGCTGGATGAATGGATGGATGGATGGATGGATGGATGGATGGATGGATGGATGGATGGATGGATGGATGGATGGATTATTCTGTTTCTTAAAATGAGGGGCTTTGCTTATGTTGATGGAACTCTAACAGCTGGGAACTTCAACTACAGAGAAAGGTAAGGAAAATAAAGTGTGAACTTTACTGAATAATAAAATGAATTACTGGCATTGACAAAAGGCACAACTAGTTATGAGTTATTTGACAGATTAACATCAATCAATTGCTTCTTCTCCTCCTAACATTCCTATAACTTTGATAAGTTACAGAAGAGAACTTACTATGGGATGGACATTTTGATTAATAAAGAGCACCAGCATGAGTAGAATAAATAACCAGTTTAACAGCTCGCTGTCTCAGTCTGCTGAAGGCTGCCTGGCTGTCACATTACAAATAAGTTTATAGTGATTTATGTGTTGTGTTTTATTTTAGTTTAATTTCATTTGTAAATGTGCACTGAGCTCTGAATCTGTCTAAAGTGGACTGCAGTGTATAATAAATAAATAAGAAATACGGATGTGAATTAATCTTTAGCAGACCCCCTGTGACAGGTCATCTCTTCTGTTACTTTGTGGTCTTCACTCTCTGAGCTCCGGTCTAACATTAACTGTTCACCCTCAGTGTCTCCTCAGATGTTCTCTCTGTGAGCTCTCAGCTTTCTCTTTAAATCTCCTCCTCCTCCTCCTCACTGAGCACAGACAAACTTTCACTTTCATTTCTTCACAAGTCACTTCCTTGTTTATCTAACTGATTCTCTTTGCCTGCCTCTCCTCGGACTGACGATGGCTGAAGCCCAGCTGTGTGGATTACAGGACGAGTTCACCTGCTCAGTGTGTCTGGACACCCTGACTGACCCCGTCACCATCCCCTGTGGACATAATTTCTGCCTGAAGTGTCTCACCGACTACTGGGATCAGACCCAAGAGTACAGCTGTCCTCAGTGCAGACACACCTTCACCACAAGGCCTGAGCTGAGCAGAAACACTCTGCTGAATGAAGTCATCAAGAAATTAAAGAAGACGACACTCAGTCCTCCTCCATCTCAGAATTATGCTGGCCTTGGAGACGTGGAGTGTGACTTCTGTACTGGGAAGAAGTTCAGAGCGGTGAAGTCCTGTCTAACCTGCATGGCCTCCTACTGTCAGACTCACCTGCAGCTCCACTATGAAGGAGACGCCCTGAAGCATCACAAGCTGGTTGACCCTGACAGAAATCTGAAGGAGAAACTCTGTGAGAAACATCAGAAAAGTCTGGAGATGTTTTGTAAAACTGACGAGACGTGTATCTGCACAATTTGTGGAATGACTGAACACAACAGTCATAAAAAGGTCGAGTTGAAGATGGAAAGAGAAGAAAAACAGGTGAGTGGAGTTTAGTGTTTAATGGAAGCTCAATGCATAAAGGAGTTAAGTGATACGTAAATGCAGTTTGTCAGAGAAATCGGTTCCTTCATGTTGAGGAGTCTCAATTTGCTTGTATAGGACAGCAGGGAGCTGGAGCCTATCCTGGTGAGACTGGGTGGAAGACTGTTGATATAGAAGGCAGAGGGTCAGAGTCCAAGCTCATGTCCTTGTCAACCCAGCAATAAAACTCATTCAGCTGATTACCTAAAATGGAGGAGGATGAGGCCTGGGAGCTCTTCTGCCTGGGATTTGTAAGGTTTTTCCAGAGAACTCCACACTGCCTGTCTATTACTGCTAAAGCCTTTCTCCAGCTGATCTTTATAAGTGGCTTCTGTACCCAATCCCGTGACACGTTGCTCCCTTTCACCAATCGCAACTGACACAGGTGCTTTCTGCACATGTGCTTCTCTCAACCTTTGAAGGCATGTAATTAAATAGTGCTAGCAGCCTTACATGTGCATGCGTGTGCGAGAACGAGCGCGAACTGGAGCGCATCCCGACATGCTCCCTCGGAAGAGCTGATACACACTACAAAAGGAAGTTTCTTTTTTCTTTGTGAATTTCCTCGTTACACTAATTTCTTCATACACATTCTTAACTGAAACACTTCACACCTTTCTTTTCCAACTGCTGGGCTAAAGAGACGCTCGCCTTTATGATGGGGTGTGCTCAGCTTCCTCCAGCAGGCTTGACCTAGAGGTGCGCCTGACTCATCGCCGGTGTCCCGCTGCGTGAACCTGCCGAAGACAAAGTTAAAATGACCACAAAAGCGCACCCTGCACTTACTGACTTAAAATATACTCTTAAACCCAAATATTTAAAATGTCTTCACCTCATCTTTTCCTTGTTCTCACACACTTCAGTTATAATGTTTTCTTTAAATATTACCATGAGTTATTCATTCATTTTATGGACAGATTTATCTAAGCTCATTGTGAATTTCCCCTTGGGGATTAATAAAGTATCTATCTATCTATCTATCTATCTATCTATCTATCTATCTATCTATCTATCTATCTATCTATCTATCTATCTATCTATCTATCTATCTATCTATCTATCTATCTATCTATCTATCTATCTATCTATCTATCTATCTATCTATCTATCTATCTATCTATCTATCTATCTCTTCAGATTTAACTTTTTTCTGAACTCCTCAGACTCACTTGTGTCTTCTCTGCCTCAGTCATCTCACTTGACTTCAAAAAATAAATAAACATTTGATTAAGTTCTCACAAGTCTGAACTCCACAATAGCCTTGCAGATCCTACACTTGCAGCCGTTATGTGTCCAAGTTCTCCTGGGTCTGCTAGCATTTCTTCATCCTGCACAGTCCAGTGTCATCAATCCAATGTCATCTAAACATCAAGGACTGACTCGTACACCAGTGAGCCGTCAGACTGTTTCCTTTATTTGACGCACTCTTCAAGCTCAAAGTCCATCATGAATTGAACTGTGTGGCAGACAGCTGGGGATGCCTGGAAGGTGGAAGGACCGGGAGTGGGACAATACCTCCACCGGGACACAAAATGGAAGCCGGGGGTGCCAGGATGATTACAGAGCCTTGGACTGCAGCATCTCCGCTACATCAGGAAGTGCTGCCGGAAGATCTTCATGGAACACCTGGAGCACATCTAGGGCATTATTAAAGGAGCTGCCTCGCTCCATTCAAAAAGCCAGAGTCAGGTGACAAAGGACAGAGCTTGCACAAGAGGTGTGGAGGCAGCAGAGAGGAAAGAAGGAGAGAAAGAGAGAAAAGAGAGGACTGTGAGCTATTTGTGGTGCTTTGTACACTGTGTGTGCTGTAAAGGAAGAACTGAAAATATATAGTGTGTGTTTTGGACATCTGTGGTCTGTCTGTCTGTCTGTCTGTGTCAAGGCAGATCTTCCACAACTGTTAAACTAAACCTTTCTTTAAATCTTTTGTATTATTCATATTTATTTTTTCAAGTCTCTGTGTGTCACCTACTGTGATTTTATAAAAACAACTGTGACAGAAACAGTAATGGTGTGTAAAGGAATGTGAAGCAAATGTGTTGTACAAGTCGAATCACTCAAAATGACACCACAAGCTCAGAAAGTGGAAGTGAATTCTGATCTGACCACATGTGTCCTCTTGTGTGTCCAAACAGAAACAGCTGGGGGCGACATGGAGTGAAATCAGGAGGAGACTTGAAGAGAAAGAGAATAAACTGAAGGAGACGAGGAGGACAGTGAAGGAGATGAAGGTGAGTGGAATTAAGACGACACTTCATATCAAAGAGAGGAACAAAAACTAAAAGGGTTGTGGTGATGATGTGTGAGGACAGGGAGATGGAGATGGAGAAGGAGAGAAGATGGTTTATTGTGTCCTTCATGGCATTTCACTGCTGACAGCATTTCATGTTTTAGTCATTAGGAATTCAAACAACAAGACCCTCATGTCCTCAGGTTTCTCATTCCTCCATTTAAAGGTAACTTCACTCCCCCTAACAATAACTCATAATGAAGGTTGGCACTGATGTTCTGAGTTGGATCAGTCGACCCCCAAAACAGGAATGAATGGTTTAACAGGTGGAGGGAGGCCACTGACATTTTTCCCTCACTCCTTGTCTTTTGTGACTGTTTTGTCACTCATTTTTTCATTTGTCTATGGTCAGTGTCACTACTGGTAGCATGGGGCAAAGGTCCTTAACCCATCAGCAGGACCCACTGGTATCTGCTCCTTTGGGCAAGGAGGAACAGGATGAGCAGGCAGGCAGACCACTGGTGTGAATGTCTCTGACCAAACAATCAGAAACAGACTTCATGAGGGTGACCTGAGTGCCCGACGTCCTCAAGTGGGCACAGTGGAGCTCGATTGGAATTTGCCATAGAATACCAGAATTGGAAGGTCCACCACTGGCGGGTGCCCTGTGCTTTTCACAGATGAGAGCAGGTTCACCCTGAGCACATGTGACAGACATGAAAGGGTCTGAAGAAGCCATGGAGAACGTTATACTGCCTGTCACATCGTTCAGCATGACTGATTTGGTGGTGGGTCAGTGATGGTCTGGGGAGGCATATCAATGGAGGGACACACAGACCTCTACAGGCTAGACAAAGGCACCTTGACTGCCATTAGGTATCGGGATGAAATCCTTAGACCCATTGTCAGACCCTATGCTGTTTCCTCCTGGTGCACAACAATGCCCGGCCTCATGTGGTGAGAGGATGAAGGAGTTGATACAATTGACTGGCCCACACACTCTCCCGATCTCAATCCAAAAGAACACCTCTGGGTGGGACATTATGTTTCAGTCTTTCCGACGCCACCAGGTTGCACCTCAGACTGTCCAGGAGCTCAGTGATACCCTTATCCAGATCTTGGAGGAGATCCTCCAGGACACCATCAGTCATGTCATTAGGAGCATGTCCAATGCCAAACCCCTCCACCCCCCCGACGCTATCAGGCATGCATGCATGAACTTGGGGCTGCCATACAAACTAATGAGTACGATTTGGAGTTACTGCAATGAAATTTCTGCAAAATGGACTAGCCTGGGGTGTCTTTGAATTCAGTCCTCTATAGGTTGATAATTTTAATTTCCATCAAACAATTTGGCATCCTTTCATTCCTAGCACATCACCATATCAGTCCATAGCAGTACAGATAGCCAGCAGGATTTTTTTCCCATTGAGATCTGATGTGTTTTCAAAGTGTTCCTTTAATTTTTAGGAGCAGCTTATATTCTCCCTTCCCATTTTCCACTTCAGGTTAACATTGTCCAGCTCCACTTTCAGTTCCAGGATAACCAGGAGAGGCTCTTTTAAAGACACACCTTTGTAACACTACTACGGTCCTCAAAGAACGATAGAGCTGTCCTGACAATGGCTTTCACAAATATTACGGAGCCACTTATTAAGACTGCACATTCCATACAGTCTTTCAAATACCATAAGAAGATCCTGCTATCCAGATTATCAAAGGAATATATTGCATGGGAAGCAGTCTGTTACTGCTTTTGCCCTAATTCAATTAATCCATCACTACATCGGAATACCAACAAAGTGTCTTATGGCTGTTTTTTTTTTTTATTTGGTGACTTAATTTAATATTTTTCTCCTATCCAACAGCTTTCTGTGGAAAAAGTGATGGGGGAACACGAGAAGAGCTTCACTGATCTGATTCACTGCATTGAGGAAGTCCACAAGAAACTGACTGAGAGGATCAAAGAACAAGAAAAGAGAGAAATGGAGAAGGCTGAAGGAGTCATGGAGCAACTGGAGAAGGAGATCGAGGAGCTGAAGAGGAGAGAAGCTGAGCTGAAGGAGCTTTCAGAGACCAAGGACCACGTCCACTTCCTGCAGGTGAGAGTGACACTTCACAGGGAGTCTGATCAGACTGGGGAGTGTGGGACCTGAGAAACTTTAAAGTTAAATTTAAATGATCTGAGGAGTTTTTACAAATGGCAAGAACAGGCCATTCAGCCCAATTTCACAGTTTCCACAATTTTAACTTTCCACAATTTATGCAAAAATCTCAAAGTTTCTGCCTTCATTTACCTGATAGGCAGGTAAATCTACAGTTGCTTGTTTGAGGAAGCACATTTCTAGATAGATAGATAGATAGATAGATAGATAGATAGATAGATAGATAGATAGATAGATAGATAGATAGATAGATAGATAGATAGATAGATAGATAGATAGATAGATAGATAGATAGATAGATAGATAGATAGATAGATAGATAGATAGATAGATAGATAGATACTTTATTAATCCCAAGGGAAAATTCCCATTCTCCAGCAGCAGCATACTGATACAATAAACAATATTAAATTAAAGATTAATAATAATGCAGGTAAAAACAGACAATTACTTTGTATAATGTTAAATATTAACGTTTACCCCCCTGGGTGGAATTGAAGAGTCGCATAGTTTGGGGGAGGAACGATCTCCTCAGTCTGTCAGTGGAGCAGGACAGTGACAGCAGTCTGTCGCTGAAGCTGATCCTCTGTCTGGAGATGCCACAGATGTTAAACTGTCCAGCTCCATGCCAACAATAGAGCCTGCCTTCCTCACCAGTTTGTCCAGACGTGAGGCATCTTTCCTCTTAATGCTGCCTCCCCAGCACACCACCGCATAGAAGAGGGCGCTCGCCACAACCGTCTGATAGAACATCTGCAGCATCTTATTGCAGATGTTGAAGGACGCCAGCATTCTAATGAAGTATAGTCGGCTCTGTCCTTTCTTGCACAGCGCATCAGTATTGGCAGTCCAGTCTAATTTATCATCCAGCTGCACTCCCAGATATTTATAGGTCTGCACCATCTGCACACAATCACCTCTGATGATCATGGGGTCCATGAGGGGTCTGGGACTCCTAAAATCCACCACCAGCTCCTTGGTTTTGCTGGTGTTCAGTTGTAGGTGGTTTGAGTCGCACCATTTAACAAAGTCATTGATTAGGTCTCTATACTCCTCCTCCTGCCCACTCCTGATGCAGCCCACGATAGCAGTGTCATCAGTGAACTTTTGCACGTGGCAGGACTCCGAGTTATATTGAAAGTCCGATGTATATAGGCTGAACAGGACCGGAGAAAGTACAGTCCCCTGTGGCGCTCCTGTGTTGCTGACCACAATGTCAGACCTGCAGTTCCCAAGACGCACATACTGAGGTCTGTCTTTAAGATAGTCCATGATCCATGCCACCAGGTATGAATCTACTCCCATCTCTGTCAGCTTGTCCCTGAGGAGCAGAGGTTGGATTGTGTTGAAGGCGTTAGAGAAGTCTAGAAACATAATTCTTACAGCACCACTGCCTCTGTCCAAGTGTAGCATATAGATGATGGCATCCTCTGCTACCACTTTCTCCTGATATGCAAACTGCAGAGGGTCAAGGGCGTGTTGAACCTGTGGCCTCAGGTGGTGAAGCAGCAGCCTCTCCGTGGTCTTCATCGCATGTGATGTCAGAGCAACAGGCCGGAAGTCATTCAGCTCACTAGGACATGATAACTTTGGGACTGGGGTGATGCAAGATGTTTTCCAAAGCCTCGGGACTCTCCCCTGTTCCAGGCTCAGGTTGAAGATGTGCTGTAAAGGACCCCCCAGCTCCGATGCACAGACCTTCAGCAGTCGTGGCAATACTCCATCTGGACCCGCTGCTTTGCTGGCATGAAGTCTCCTCAGCTCTGTGCTCACCTGCGCTGTTGTAATTATGGGTGGGGATGTCTCTCCTATGCTGGTATCAGCAGAAGGATGTGTGGAGGGTGCAGTACTCCGAGGTGAGAGTGAGAGTGGGTTAGGGTGGTCAAACCTGTTGAAGAAGCTGTTCATTTGGTTTGCTCTCTTCATGTCTCTCTCGATGATGGCACCCCGCTTCGAGCTGCAGCCAGTGATGATCTTCATCCCATCCCACACTTCCTTCATGCTGTTATTCTGCAACTTCTGCTCCAGCTTTCTCCTGTACTGCTCCTTCGCCGCTCTGAGCTGGAGTCGGAGTTCCTTCTACACGCGCTTGAGCTCATGCTGATCACCGCTTTTAAAAGCCCTTTTCTTCTGGTTCAAAAGGCTCTTGATGTTGCTTGTAATCCATGGCTTGTTGTTAGCATAGCAGCGTACAGTTCTTACTGGAACTACAATGTCCATACAGAAGTTGATGTAGTCAGTAGTGCAGTCAACAACCTCCTCAATGTTCTCTCTATGTGATCCCTGCAGGATATCCCAGTCTGTAGTTCCAAAACATTCTCTCAGAGTATTCTCAGCCTCCGGGGTCCACTTCCTGAATGATTGTGTGGTTACAGGTAGGACTCTCACTTTTGGTTTGTAGTGAGGCTGAAGCAGAACCAGGTTATGATCTGCTTTCCCAAGCGCAGGCAGCAAGGTGGCGCTGTATGCGTCTTTAACGTTTGCATACAGTAAATCAATAGTCTTATTTCCCCGGGTGTTACAGTCCACATACTGGGAGAAGGCAGGTAATGTTTTGTCCTGAGTCACATGGTTAAAGTCTCCAGTGATTAGCACAAGCGCCTCGGGGTGCTGCGTTTGTAACTTAGCAACAGCAGTATGGATGATGTCACCCGCTATCTCCATGTCTGCCCGAGGAGGGATGTACACGATGACAACAATGATGTGTCCAAACTCTCTGGGCAAGTAATAGGGACGCAGACTTACGGCCAACAGTTCGATGTCCCTGCAGCAAGTGGAGACTTTGACGTTAGCATGTCCAGAGTTACACCACTGTAGCAGTGCTACTTAAGAACTGCATCTCCCAGTAGTCCTTGCTGGGGCTGCTGGGGTCAAAGGTGGCCACAGGTAGTTAAAAGGAGGGCAGAGGGCAAAGAAAAGAAAAAAAGAAAAAGTTTTCTTTTGGTTTGTTGCGGTTATTTGTCGTCTGTTATTGGAACTCTAATCATTTTGTCCTGGACTGTATTCGTTTGTTGGGGGTCTGGATTGTCTGTCTACCTGTACACTGAGAACTGTGTTGGATTATTTGGTTTTCCGGAATATTGGAGCGCTCCTGAATCAACCATCAACCATCAACATCATCAGTAACTACCGGTAGGACTGTATTTTTCCTTCTCCATTTCAACATACAGATCGCTGGACTTAACTTGGTCACTTTTCGTCTTCATCCTGTTTGGTATATATGGACTTTGCTTGTGTGGTGTTTGTGTTTATTGTGTTTATATGTAATATCGCCGAAGGGGTCAGGGGTGGTATTACTGTTTCATTAATTATTTCAGGTCATTATATTGGTAATTGTTTGCCTTTCCCAGCGTGCTTTATTGTCTCTGTGGTGAGTGTGTGTGTGGGTCGATCCAAGGCTGGGGACGTTCCTGGGATCTCTTCAATTAAAATAAATAAATCACCGTCGACGGTGTGAATCTTAGCGGCCCCTGACCGCTACACCACAGTGTATTAACATAGAGAGCGAGTCCTCCTCCTTTGTGCTTCCCACAGGTACTTGCGCCTCTGTCCGCTCTAACTGTGCTAAACCTGGGTAGCTCCACGTTAGCATCTGGGATGGTGTTAGTTAGCCACGTTTCGCAAAAGCACAAAAACTGCATTCTCTGTAGGTTCTGACATTTTTCACCAGCGCAGCCATCGATCTTATTTGAGATTGAGTTCACATTTCCCAGAATCACAGAAGGCACCGAGGGCTTAAAACGCCACTTTCTCGCAAGCCGCTTCATTTTTAGCTTAGTGCCAGCTCTGCTGCCACGATACCACCTTCTTATCTCGTCAGGTAAATAGGGAACCACACCGGCACTGGCATTTGTTCTCAGTGTTCTAAGTTGAGTACTTGAATAGATGAGTCTCGGCGTGTAAAAATCCATGCCCACATTGTAAAAGTAAGTGTGTCCAGGAAACGAATCCTCATAAAATAAAGTGATAGGAGTGATCAATAAAAAAGAGAAAAATAAATAAAGTAGAAAAATAAAGTCGTACACGGAGCTGCTGAAAAGGCTGCCACTCTCGGCGGCGCATGAGTCACATCTATTGAATGTGTTCTTAATAAATTTCATTTTAAATGATGCTACCCAACAAAAGAAGACACCAACTCCTTCATATCTTTAAACATTTCTGTTATGTCACCTCCTCATGTCTCCACTGATAAGATTCAAATCCTTCAGCATTTCCTCACAAGCTTGGGTCACACCACCCTGATGCTTAGTTAAGAGGTGGTCCTTCTTATTAATGTTCCTTTTTATTTCTTCTTGTTCCCTCCTCTCTCCTGATGCAGACTTTGTCATCTCGGTGTGTCCATCCTGCTGATGGAGACTCACTCAGCTTCACTGTCACTGCCAGTTTCTCCGCTGAGGCCCTGAGAAAGGAGCTGTCAGGTGTGAAAAAGAGTCTGAAGAAGATCGGCCAACAGGACATCCTGTCATTTACTACATCAGGTATGGCATCTGGAGGATCAAAGTGAAAATAACAGGGACAGTGAGATGCATGAAATAAGTCCAATTTGTTAATATTTATCCATTTGTTTCTGATAAGAACTTTTTGTAGTGCCGTTTACAATGATAAGCTGAGTTATATCACACTCTCAAAGTAAGCAGCTGCTTTTATTCAGATGGAAGGACAGGGGAGACAGCTTGCAAAGGACTTTATCTCCCCCAGGACACCAGGGCTAGATTTCCAAATGGGTACCCACAGGGCATGCTGGATATTGTTGCCCTGTTGTGTCCCATGGGGGCTGCCAGGGGAAGCTAGAGGATTGGGGAATCCCTACATTATGTGGTTTCCACCTCACCCAGAAGTGCTGACAGCCCATGTGTGCAGAAGATCAGGAGAGAAAATTAAAGGGACTGCCTACCTCACGTCAGGGATCCAGATTCAGGATGCAGGAGGACAGATCTTCCAAGAGGAGCACAGGAGGCAGTCAGAGACAGGCTGAGAGCAAACAAAAAGCATGTTGTATTGTTCTTAGTGTTCTTGTGGCTTTTGTGGTGGGAAACCCTTATAAAGGAAGAGTTTTCCCACAGTAAAAGACTCTTTGCCTTTTAATCTGTGTCTGTGCCTGTTTATGTTGGGTCTTTGAGGAGCTGGAGTGCCTCCTACTGTTCACAATACATCTCTCCTAGCCGAGTGAAACAGCCGCTCATTAAAACAGGCTACTGGTACAATAGTATGTCCATCTGTTCTGATCATGTCACACATTTATGGAGCTCTGTTCATCTGACATGCTTGCTGTTACATCCCTCTTACTTTGTGCGCCTTTTGCTTTTGTTCATCAGACATGCTAGGCCTTACTATTTTGTGGTTTTGTTTCCTCTGTTCATCGGACATTGCTACCCTCTGTTGGACACTCTATGACATTATGTCCTTTATTGCTTTATATATATAGAGGATGCTTTTTCTATTTACTCCCTTAAAATCTGCTCTGCATAACGACCAACATAAAATAAGGAACAGGAAGTTGTGTTAAACTGGCAGGGCCAGCTCAGCGTTCAAATGAAGACATAAAGGAAAATGAAATTGAATTGGGATCAGCTACAGTGCTTTGTGATATCATGAAGTCTGAAGGAGCTTCTGCTGTCTTCTCTGTCCTTTACATTCGCTCAAATGGTCTCCTCTTTAAAAGTTCATGGTAATTCATTTTCTGCCACAGGCTCATGTGTTTTATAAGTATGGTGTTGTATAGTCGGACTCATTTCACCCACTGACATTAAAGAACTTGTTTTATAGATCAAATCATTTTAGTTTCTATGTTTTAGTGAGAAAGATAAGCAAATTAGAGGACTGCACTGGACCACTTCTGGATCACCTGAATACCTCACTGACCATACAGGTGAAACACAATAACAGATTTTACAAATTAAAAAATACAATGATGTTTACTATACACATGCAGATACACTTGAAGATAGACGTTTCTGTACAGTTCGGGTGAATTCTTTAAAACTCACTTTATAAGCCCTCCACATATTTTATGCTAAGATGTCTACTCTTTGCAGGGCAAACATTATTTTTTCCACCAATGTCCACAGACCTCTGAGTATTTGACTTTTTAATGACCCGATCACAAGTTTACAGACACTTTGTTTACCTTTAAACAGCTTGAAAAATTAAAAAAAAAAATTATGTCAAGCCTTTAGACAATTAGGCAATGAGCTTCTGTTAGCCAATTTGCCTCATTGGTGTCAACATGTGGATGGATGTTAAGGCTGACCATCAAACTCACTGCCTCTTTGTTTAACTTAATGGGAAAATCAAAAGAAATCAGCCTCAGAAAAAAATGGTGGACCTCCACAAATCTTTTTCATCCTTGAGAACAATTTCTAAATAAGAACCGACTTTGGCACAAAAAGTGCAAATCAATGCCAGAACAACAGCAGAGGACCTTGTGAAGAAGTTGGAGGACACAGGTAGACGAGTCTCGATATCCACAGTAAAACGAGTCTGACGTCGACATCACCTGAAAGGCTGCTCAGCCAGAAAGAAGCCACTGCTCCAAAGCCAAATGTCCTCTGGTCTGATGAATCCAACATCCAACTGTTTAGCCACAATGACTGCTGTTATGTTTGGAGGATATAGCTTGGGGGTGGGAGTGTCATGATGTGGGGGCTGCAGGAGGGACTGGTGCACTTCACAAAACAGATGGCATCATGGAGAAGGAACGTGATGGAGAGACACTGCAGCGACATCTCAAGAACTCATCAAGGAAGGTGAAGCTCAGTCACAAAGGAGTCTTCCAGATGGACAAGGACCACAAGTATACCGCCAAGGTTGTGACAAATGGCTTAAAGACAACAAGGTCAATGTATTGGAGTGGCCATCACAAAGGCCTGACCTTAATCAAACTCAAAAAGCATGTGTGGGCAAGGAGGCCTACGAACCTGTCATATTTACACCAGTTCTGTCTGGAGGAATGGGATGAAATTCCATAAGTTATTGTAAGAGGCTTGTGGAAGGCGACCCAAAACATCTGGTTCAAGTGAAACAATTTAAAGGCAATGCTAGCAAATATGAACAAAGTGACTCTCTGGAACTGTGACAGTCAAGAAAAAGTGAAATACTCTGAAACTTGTGAACACTTGTGGAAAAATGACTTTTGCCCTGCACAGTGTAGACATCTTAAATGATGTGCCAAAGTTAAAGTTTGTTAGTGTAAAATCCATGGAGGGGATTATAAAGTGAGTTTTAAAGAATTCACCTGAAGTGGATGGAAACTTCTGTCTTCAATGGTACAGATTTGTTTAAACACACAGTAAGCTAAAGCAGTTCTGCACTAATGAACATAAATGGAACCTAACAATGTCTGTCCATGAACAGAACTGCTGAGCTGTGGCCAACTGACAACACAGGAGAGGACAACAGAAAGTGAGGTGACGAGGGTTATCAGGTCAGACATGTGTGCGCCGAACTGCACCGACACTGTTTACTACCTGGAAGAAAGTCTGAGATCCAATGGTGGATTGGACTGGGCAGGCTGAACTCGGTCAGTTTCTTATCATGGAGCTCTGAGATGTTGGTATCTAAAGTAGAGGTCAAGTCCATGGAGAAGACCCTCACATGTGTCTGTGGCTCATCAAAATGTTGGTAAATAAAACTCACTGAATCATCCACACACCGGTGGGCTCCGTACACAAACTTGATCTGAATGTCTTGTTGTTTTATTCAACTGCAATGCATTTGTAATAAGTGTCTAAGAATTTAAAATTATAAAACTCCATCTTAACATTCTCCATTCTTCTCGTTTCTTTGTATTTTCAGGTCGTGAAGCTCCAATCTTCACCCTGCGGCCTCCTGAACCTCAGAGCAGAGAGGAGTTTTTACAATGTGAGTCTGTCAGTTCATGGAGTTTATCATCATTTCACTTTTAATATCTCAGGTCAGGCTTATGATATGAAAGCATTATGTGAGTGTGGTGGGACTGATGAGCTGAAAGTGACGGGGGTCCTGTGACTGGTGCATTGTGGGATATTGAGATTCAGGACAGGGAGGCACCAAAGCAGTCTGTTGGACTTGAGTCTCTGAAGTGTCAAGTGGACTCACCAGAAGTAAAAATGAAATCCTGCCGACTACGCCAGGTCCTCCTGTCACTCCAGTCCTACCTCCATTGTTCTTTTACCTTGGTCTCATTTTTTCATTTCACTTTCTGCTGTTTTCCTTTTCTGTTTTCTCCTTTCTGTTTCTTTATTATTTCAGTTATTCTCTTACAATATCGATAATAATAATTTATATATACAGCACACAACATGCAATGAAAGCAGCTCAGTGTGCTCCACCACCATTAACATATACAGATACAGTCTATGTGTATACAGACACAGACAAAAGGATTGCTTTAAAAAAGAATCACAGGTTATACAGTATGTGAAATAAATTAATGTTGACAAAAATACTCAGCATTGGCCATTCTTTTCTCCATAGAGCAGACACTTTGTTTTTGATCCATGACTTGACATATTGTAAGAATAAAACCAAATCAAAAGGCAGGGAAAATATATTGGGAGACCTTAGATGTTAAAAGACATCATTGGATGAGATTCGACCCACAGCCTAGCCACTCAGCCTAATTGAATGAAGCAATGTCCTCACTCAGCTGTGTTGCATCATTGTGTGCATCACACTGAATATGGACAAGAGAAGAAGAGGTGAAAGGAAGAAGGTCACAACCAGGCCTGGTCAAGGTGACATTTATAAGACCTTCTCCAAAAGAGCTGCATGTTCCTGTGGTCACAGCAGCTAAACATCAAAAAGTTTAAGGTCCATGGGACTGCAGCCAAACTCAATGGATGTCCCTGTAGATGGAAACCAACCTCTTATTGAACAGAAGGATAGTTTAAGGGTGGAGAACAAACCAAGGCAAACATCAGGACACACTCAGGCTGGATCAGGGTACAACAGCTTCAAGTAATGACATCAATCACTTTCAGAATGAAAGTGGGCTTCAAGGTAGAAGACCCACACTTCTGAAAGACAGACATAAAAATATAAAATAAAAAAACTGACTGGAGTTTTCTAAAACTCACGTTGACAAGTGTATCCAGCAGGGGGCGCACACTCCATGGGCTTAGGTCCATTAGAGAGTGCAGCCTTTACTAAACCTGTCCTATTCTGTCCTAGAGGTATGGAGGTGATTTTAAGAGGAGGAAAGAACCAGTAACACTAAAGAAAGAAGGCACTTGGCTCCTGTATAATACATGATTAATATTCACAACAATACAATATTCAAAGGAGAGCTACAGTGTGACGCAGTTGGGAGTTCCTGCATTTTGATCTAGCTGCTCGGAGAGAGAGAAAGATAGAAAAAGTGCAGAAGGCTCAGTTCCTCGGTATGGTTAGGAGTGATGAAGTCTTCCATCTGTCCATAGGTGAGCTCCGAGGTTCAATACCATTGCCTGAGCTTTATACTTATTTAGGTTCCCAAATATTAACTTGCATTTGCCAAATGTGGACACATTTAAGGCAAAACTCTAAATAGAAGACAGTGGCCCCTGATCATATGTTGATCATCACCAAACTGGGAGCACTTTTAAATAGCCTTCTTGTGTCATCTTTCAGTCGTGTCTTCCCATTTCCTTGTCAGGTTCTCTCTGTCAGCTGATTTGCGTGGTTTCAGCTGTATTTATTTATGGCCTCAATTACCTATTTTTAATAAAACAATGGGTTTTTAATAAAGCTCACAGATCACAGTGGAACTTCAAACATTTGGCTACAACAAGTTACATTTTTGGAGAAAATTCTTTGGACTGATGAAACTAATTTGGAGCTTTACAGTAAGTTACAGCATCAAAGCTCAAGAAGAGTTGGGGGCCGAGTGGGCAGTGAGAGGAGTAGAAGTCTCTTCTGGAGCTCCAGGAAGTGCTTGATGGCAGGTCTCACCTGAAAACACTCAGTTAGAGAACATTAGATGAGGGTCCTAATAATTGTGTTCACGCCATTGTCATTTATTTTATTGTGCGCGTCTGATATTAAAAGCAAAGAGTCTGCTCTGTGGAATGAAGCATAGCAGATCACGACTCCTGTTGTAAGTTTACACTTATTTGGCAGAAAATTGGGATTCCTGTTTAAAAAGTGGAAGTGGACCAAAACTACTGGGGGTATGTTAGCAATCCAAACAGTAGATAATATGAAAGGCACTACTTTATACATAAATGTCTACGTGTGGAAGAGTGCCTGTCTGTCCAGCCCGGAAGTGAAAGGTCAGGGTAAGAAATAGAAAACTGACGTAGCCGCTAATAACACAAGCGAGGTGAGTACATCGGCAAAACGAAACCTCAGAAGAAAAACAAAGTCACTTAGCCACTCACATCGGCATAACGATATCCCTTTTAATTTACCTCCCGCCGCTAATGCACAAGCGAGACAAGCACGTCGGCAAAATGAATCCTCCTAGGAGAGAGATCCTCAGAGTCATTCCTTTCAATTACCTGACATCTCTACATTTCAGTTTTTTTTTTCTGACGATTTCCATAGTTTCTAGGACCCTGGGCTTTTTACAGCATGGGCTTACACAGCTAGTAAAATAAATATATAGATATTAAAGTCACTATATACTGTAATAGATGGAAATGGAACAATGACAGATGGACAGAGCAATGTGAAAGACAGAATATGAGTAAATATGAAAGGCACTATATGACAGAAAGATAGGAAATGTACTATAATAATAGATGACAGGAAAGGTGCTATAACAGAAAGAAAATGACAAATATGATGGGCACTATGTGATTGAAACAGCAGACAGACATGAAAGACACTATAAGACAGAGAGATGTGAAAGGTGCTAGCTAGCTTAGATAGATAGATAGATAGATAGATAGATAGATAGATAGATAGATAGATAGATAGATAGATAGATAGATAGATAGATAGATAGATAGATAGATAGATAGATAGATAGATAGATAGATAGATAGATAGATAGATAGATAGATAGATAGATAGATAGATAGATAGATAGATAGATACAGTAGATTATCTATCTATCTATCTATGTTAAAAAATAGAAAATGCTGATTTGAAACTTTTATTGAAGTAGCAGATATTCCAGTAAACCAAATGCTCATTTACAGAACATACTGAGTCCATGACACATGTCCAGAATGTCGGACATCTTCCTCACTGACTCGTCCTCTGGTTGCTTTACAAGTTTACTCATTTTTGTCATTCCATTAAATTCAATCAGTGCCTTGGTGATCACTGAGCAGCACCTGATTGTCTTCATGGACTGATTCATTCAAGTCAGCAGACCATCATGGCTATGGTGGGTTTACATTGAAGAGATTTTGAACACAACATTGTCAGACTGGTGTAATCCAGTTCAGGCTACATTGTGTCAAATCAGGTGCTCACACAGCCACAAACACACAAGGCCAATTCAAAGTCACCAGTTAGCTTAACATGCACATCTGTGGGATGTGTGAATAAAGCCAGCAGTGACATGAGGAGAACATGCAGAACTGAAAAAGACAATGACAGGGCTCCAAATTCTAAGTCGTGAAGGTGAATCTGTGAGGCCGCTGCTCCAACCAGTCAGCCATAATGTTGTGTTGAATTGAGTTTTGGCAGTTCATTTTCTCTTCTTTCCAATTCTTGATATTTTAAAACTGCATGGTTTGATTTTAAAGTTCATTTCTACTGAATGAATCATCTCCTTTACTGCCTGAGTAACTTCAACTCATTCCATGGTGACTTTCTACATGAACTTCACATCTCTCAGCACTCAATTGCCATCTTGTTTGATGGCCAATAAATCATTGAGCTCTCAGTTATGGGTTTTATGACAATTCATTCTTCTTCTTCTTCTTTTGGCTGTTCCTGTTAGGGGTTGCCACAGCAGATCATCTTCTTCCATATTCTTCTGTCCTCTCCATCACCTGCATGTCCTCTCTCACCACATCCATAAACCTCCTCTTAGGCCTTCCTCTTCTCCTCTTACATGGCAGCTCTATCCTTAACATCATTATCCCAATATACTCAACATCTCTCCTTTGCACATGTCCAAACCAACACAATCTCGCATCCCTGACTTTGTCTCCCAACCGTCCCACCTGAACTGACCCTCTAATGTCTTCATTTCTAATCCTATCTATCATTGTCACTCTGAATGCAAATCTTAACATCTTTAACTCTGCCACTTCCAGCTCTGTCTCCTGCTTTCTGGTCAGTGCCACCATCTCCAGCTCATATAACATAGCTGGTCTCACTACAGCTGGTCTCACTACTGTCCTGTAGACCTTCCCTTTCACTCTTGCTGATACTCATCTGTCACAAATCACTCATGACACTCTTCTCCACCCATTCCACCCTTCCTGCACTCTCTTCTTCACCTTTCTTCCACAATCCTCATTACTCTGTACTGTTGATCCCAAGTATGTAAACTCATCCACCTTCACCAAATCTACTCCCCACATCCTCACCATTCCACTGACATCCCTCTCATTTACACACATGTATTCTGTCTTGTTCCTACTGGCCTTCATTCCTCTCCTCTCTAGAGCATATCTCCACCTCTCCAGGGTCTCCTCAACCTGCTCCCTACTATCGCTACAGATCACAATGTCATCAGCAAACATCACAGTCCATGGAGACTCCTGTCTAATCTCATCTGTCAACCTGACCCTGATGTCCCTGATCCCTGATGTAATCCCACCTCCATCACTCTTACTGCAGACCTCAGCACTGTCACACTTCCCTCGTACATATCCGGTACAACTCTTACATACTTCTCTGCCACTCCTGACTTCCTCATACAATACCACAACTCCTCTCAGTCACCCTGTCATATGCTTTCTTCAGGTCCACAAAGACGCAATGCAACTCCTTCTGGCCTTCTCTAAACTTCTCCATCAACATCCTCAGAACAAACATCGCATCTGTTGTGCTCTTTCTTGGCATGAAACCATACTGCTGCTCACTAATCAACACCTCACTTCTTAACAGAGCTTCCACTACTCTTTCCCATAACTTCATGCTGTGGCTCATCAATTTTATCCCCCTGTAGTTATTAAAGTCCTGCACATCCCACTTATTCTTAAATATCGGCGCCAGTACACTTCTTCTCCACTCCTCAGGCATCCTCTCACTTTCCAAGATTCCATTAAACAATCTGGTTAAAAACTCCACTGCCATCTCTCCTAAACACCTCCATGCTTCCATAGGTATGTCATCTGGACCAACGGTTTTTCCATTTTTCATCCTCTTCATAGCTGTCCTTACTTCCTCCTTGTTAATCCATTGCACTTACTGATTCACTATCTCCACATCATCCAACCTCTTCTTTCTCTCTCTCATTCTCTTCATTCATCAGCCTCTCATAGTACTCTTTCCATCTGCTCAACGTGCTCTCCTCACTTGTAAGTACGTTTCCATCTTTATCCGTTATCACCCTAACCTGCTGCACATCTTTCCCAGGTCGGCCCCTCTGTCTAGCCCACCGGACCTCTCATACAACTCATCATACACCTTTTCTTTAGCCTTCGACACCTCTCTGTTCAACTTATGTCTTATCTCCTTGCACTGTTGTATACTTTCTGCATCTCTCTGACTATCCCACTTCTTCACCGTCCTCTTCGTTTGTATACTCTCCTGTGCTTCCCCATTTCACCACCAGGTTTCCTTTTCCTTCTTCCTCTTTCCAGATGTCACACCAAGCACCCTTCTTGCTGTCATCCTTACTACATCTGCTATAGTTTCCCAACTGTCTGGTAATTCTTCACTGACACCCAGTACCTGTCTTACATCCACCCTAAACTCAACCTTGCAGTCTTCCTTTTTCAAATTCCACCATTTGATCCTTGGCTCTGCCCTCACTCTCTTCCTCTTCTTGATCTCCAACGTCATTCTACAGACCACCATCCTATGCTGCTTAACTACAATTTCCCCAGCCACTACTTTGCAGTCTTCAATCTCCTTCAGATTGACTGTTGTGCATAGGATGTAATCTACCTGTGTGCATCTTCCTCCACTCTTGTACGTCACCCTGTGTTCCTCCCTCTTCTTAAAATACGTATTCACCACAGCTATGGCCATCCTTTTGGCAAAATCCACTATCCTCTGACCTTCATTCCTCTCCTTGACACCATACCAACCCATCACCTCCTTGTCTCCTCTGTTCCCTTCACTAACATGTCCATTGAAATCCGTTCCAATCACCACTTTCTGTTCTTGGTTACATTGTTCATCACTTCATACAACTCACTCCAAAATCTTCTTTCTCATCCATTGCATACCCAACTTACGATGCATATGCACTAACAACATTCATCATCACACCTCCAATTTCCAGCTTCATAATCATTACTCTGTCTTACACTCTTTTCACCTCCAAAACACTCTTGACATGCTGTTCCTTCAGGATAACCCCTACCCCAGTTCTCTCCATCATATCTGCTAGCTCTCCCCCTTTACCAGTCATACTGCCAACATTCAATGTTCCTACCCTCAGTTCCACTCTTTTAACCTTCCTCCTCTCCTCCTGCCTCTGGACACATCTCTCTCCTCTTCTTCTCCTTTTAATTCTTCTTCTTCAGCCAACAGTAGCCCAATTTACGCCAGCACCCATTTGGCTAACAGTACTGGTGGCGGTCGTTGTTAACTCGGGGCTCGACCAATCCGGTATGGAAATTTGTATTGTTGTCTGCATATTGATTTGGTAAAATTTTACACCGGATGCCCTTCCTGATGTAACCCTCCTGATTTATCTGGGCTTGGGACCGGCACAAAGAAACACACTGGCTTGTGCATCCCCTGCGGCTGGAGTTTTATGACAGTTCATTACAAACAGTTAATTCTCTGAAAGTTCTTATTTTATTTTATTTTTTTTCATATTTTGTGTAGCCCTAACCTGTGTGGTGACTCATATATGTTTAGTAGGCCACTGGAATTGGAAGAACAGAAGATTGGGAATTTGGTGTTAATGTGGGGCAGTGGATTGATTTTAAATTAAAGAGGTGGACTTTGACAATAAAGAGTGTCATTTAATTAAACCAACGGTCAGTGTGGACAGTCCATTAGAACTCTTATCTTTATGGTGACCTTACGGTGTTTGTCGTAATTCCAGAATTTTACTATGAATTCACACACATTCTGTCCAATTAGATGAGCTCTTTACCATTAGTGTCTGGTCAGTGCAGCTCCTGATTGGTTCTTGTTAATTGTCTGTGTTGTGCTCCGCCCCCAGTCCCAGATTTCCTCACTCGTTTTCTTTTCTCTCCTTTCAGACTTCTGTCCCCTCACAGTGGACATCAACACGGCAAATAAACAACTCCATCTGTCTGAAGGGAACGATAAGGTGACATGTGAGTGGACAGAGACCAAATATCCTGATCATCCTGACAGATTTGACATTTGGTCCCAAGTTCTGTGCAGAGAGGCTCTGACTGGGACTCGCTATTACTGGGAGGTGGATTGCAGTGGACAGGACATGAGGATTGGAGTCGCATATAAGGGACTGAACAGGAAAGGACAGAGCTGGGAGTGCGGCCTTGGATACAACGACAAGTCCTGGTGTTTGCAGTGTTTTAATTCCAAATACTCTGCACTTCACAATAACAAGCAGACTGTAATCAGCGCCCCCTACAGCCCCAGAATAGGTGTGTATCTGGACTGGCCTGCTGGCTCGCTGTCATTTTATAGCGTCTCACACACAATGACCCTCCTGCACAGGTTCAACACCTCCTTCACTGAGCCCCTCTATCCAGGGTTTTGGCTTAATTATAACTCCAGTGTAACAATCAGCCATCTGACACCAGGTGACCACTGACCAGTACCCTCCGCAGGTCACTTTATGTCTCCTCAAGCTCAGGTGTCTTTGTATTTGTAGTTTGGGATAGAAATGAATTTCACAGGATAAATGGGTGGGCAGCACCTCTGTGAGTGAATTTGGGAATGATAATGCAGGGTCCCAATTATTGGGTTTGAGTAGCCAATCAGGTGTGTGTGTCATAGTGAGGGGCGGTGACACCTAAGAACTACAAATACCAGTCTGACCAGCAGGCGTCACTGTTGATTCACAGCCACATGTCCTTCAGGCTGACACCCCAACAACTACTGAGGCCCCCAAGTGTCACTGAATGTCACCTGTTAAGTAGGACAGGCATGTGGTCCTGCTGGATCAGCACAACTGAAAGGCGCTATACTGACTCAGTATAGAATAGTGACTATATGTAGGAGCAGAGAGTGAGTGATATGACTAGAGTGTTTTCCTCTCACTAGATATTTTGTGCCCCTCCATTGGTCACTCAGGGGGTCCATCACTTCTGAATGAATTCACTGTGAGTGTTTTCTGAAGATGAGGACTCACTGGTCAGTCAGGGGTCAACCATTTGGTGTTTTAGTTGATGTCACATTAGACATTAAACTGAACCTCCTCCTTCTTGTTCCCAGATTTGTCACTCTTGGTACTCTGAAAGCTCCAACATCTTCACAAAATGAATTCTCGGTCAGTTGTCACACACTTGACATGGGTGCACATGTGTGGCTTTGCAGTGGACTGGCACTCTGTCCAGGGTTTGCCCACCTTGTCCACAAACCTGAAATTGAAAAGCAGATAAGAAAGACAAGGAATGGACAGAAGGGGTCACTGATTGGTCAGTCGCCACACTGCTGCCTCTTGTGGCCACTCTAAATATTACACAGCAATTTATACAAAAAGGAAATCTAAAAGATAAAAGCAGAAAGCATTCAGTGAAATCCTGAGCAGTGAAACACGAAAGGAGAGAATGAGAAACAATCAGAGAGTCAGACGAATGGAGACTTTAACAGGAGGACTGAGGGGTGGGACTGAAGTGCAGTGGCGCCCTCTAGTGGACACCCGCCATATTACACACATGGGAAAGGGGGAGAAAAGAATACAGTGCAGTGGAAAAGAAATAAGAATAAAGTAAAAACACAAGAATAAAACACCTGAAACAAAGCACCTTTATATCTAAAATAAATGAAGTTTTAACTGAATTAAGAGTGCAGAAGGGTTACATGATCACACAGTCACATGAATTTCAACTGCCACCTCCAGTGGCCACTCTCAATATTGCATGCCTGACAAAACTTCATTTTTGGTTTGATCAATCAATCTTTTCTGTAAATTTATTCATATTATCATTACATTTAATGACAGTGCTGCTTTGTTAGGTATGGGAAAAGAACATTTCCTTTAATTAATATTTTAATAATGGTTATGCATTTTCAAAATACAAATCTAATAATTTGTCTATAACATAAAATTGCAATGGTATTTGATGAATAAACAATAAGGATGACTGACATTTGTCAAATCTGTTCATTTGTGAACTTCTGACTTCTCGACACCTCGGGTCACATCTCCTGTGTTAGCCTACTTAATGGCTTCTGAACAATGTCTGGCATCGAGTCCACTATGATTCCTAAGTCCTTCTCATAAGGTGGACTCTCGTTTTTCAGACTGCCCATTGTGTATTTGTATCTCACATTTTTACTTCCTATGTGTAAAACTTTACATTGTCATGCATGAGCATCTGTGGATCACCTTCTAAATGTATGTGATAACACCCCTGGACGAATGGGTGTGATGTTGCTAATCATGTCCTTTCCTGCTCCTTTTACAGTACCAATTGAGATGCCCAGTGAGGGCACCTGACCACTCCCCTTTTGGTCTCCCACCAGTAAATCATGAGGTCGATGGAAGGAGGTGTGAACAGAGCACAGCACAGGGCAGAGGCTCCTGCACAATTGACAGTCTAGAGCCCAATTTGGCTACATTTTGTTTGCTTTTCTTTTCACAGCCTCTGTGCTATTGACAACTTGTAGTCTTGCTTTTATTTTCTGTTTTCTTGCTTTTATTTTCTGTTTGAATGCACTTGGGAATTCAAACTGCCTGCCCTTGGGAAAGCAGATCATAACCTGGTTCTGCTTCAGCCTCTCTACAAACCAAGAATGAGGGTCCTACCTACAACCACACGCTCATTCAGGAAGTGGTCCCCTGAGGCAGAGAAGGCTCTGAGAGACTGGAACTACAGATTGGGATATCCTGCAGAGGTCACATAGTGAGAACATTGATGAAATTGTTGACTGCACTACTGACTACATCAACTTCTGTATGGACATTGTAGTTCCAGTAAGAACTGTACGCTGCTATGCTAACAACAAGCCATGGATTACAAGTGACATCAAGGGCCTTTTGAACCAGAAGAAAAGGGCTTTTAAAGACGGTGATCAGCATGAGCTCAAGCGTGTGCAGAAGGAACCCTGAGTCCAGCTCAGGGCTGCGAAGGAGCAGTACAGGAGAAAGCTGGAGCAGAAGTTGCAGAATAACAGCATGAAGGAAGTGTGGGATGGGATGAAGATCATCACTGGCTGCAGCTCGAAGCGGGGTACCACCATTGAGAGAGACGTGAAGAGAGCAAACCAAATGAACAACTTATTTAACAGGTTTGACCACCCTAACCCACTCTCACTCTCACCTCGGAGTACTGCACCCTCCACACATCCTTCTGCTGATACCAGCATAGGAGAGATATCCCCACCCATAATTACAACAGCACAGGTGAGCAGAGAGCTGAGGAGACTTTGTGCCAGCAAAGCAGCGGGTCCAGATACTGTGTACTGGAGCTGGGAAGTCCTCTACAATGCATCTTCAACCTGAGCCTGGAACAGGTGAGAGTCCCGAGGCTTTGGAAGACATCTTGCATCACCCCAGTCCCAAAGGTATCACATCCTAGTGAGCTGAATGACTTCCGGCCTGTTGCTCTGACGTCACATGTGATGAAGACCATGGAGAGGCTGCTGCTTCACCACCTTAGGCCACAGGTCCACCACGCCCTCGACCTTCTGCAGTTCACATGCCAGGAGAAGGTGGGAGCGGAGGATGCCATCATCTATATGCTACACCGATCCCTCTCCCACTTGGACAGAGGCAGTGGAGCTGTAAGAATTATGTTTCTAGACTTCTCTAGTGCCTTCAACACAATCCAACCTCTGCTCCTTAGGGACAAGCTGACAGAGATGGGAGTAGATTCATACCTGGTGGCATGGATCGTGGACTATCTTAAAGACAGACCTCAGTATGTGCGTCTTGGGAACTGCACGTCTGACATTGTGGTCAGCAACACAGGAGCGTCACAGGGGACTTTCTCTGGTCCTGTTCAGCCTATATACATAGGACTTCCAATAGAACTCGGAGTCCTGCCATGTGCAAAAGTTCACTGATGACACTGCTGTCGTGGGAGGAGGAGTATAGGGACCTAATCAATGACTTTGTTAAATGGTGCGACTCAAACCACCTACACCTGAACACCAGCAAAACCAAGGAGACTGGTGGTGGATTTTAGAATGCCCAGACCCCTCATAGACCCCGTGATCATCAGAGGTGACTGTGTGCAGATGGTGCAGACTTATAAATACCTGGGAGTGCAGCTGAATGATAAATTAGACTGGACTGCCAATACTGATGATCTGTGCAAGAGAGGGCAGAGCCGGCTATACTTCTTTAGAAGACTGGCGTCATTCAACATCTGCAATAAGATGCTGCAGATGTTCTATCAGACAGTTGTGGCGAGCGCCCTCTTCTACGTGGTGGTGTTCTGGGGAGGCAGCATTAAGAGGAAAGACGCCTCACGCCTGGACAAACTGGTGAGGAAGGCAGGCTCTATTGTTGGCATGGAGTTGGACAGTTTAACATCTGTGGCAGAGCGACGGGCGCTGAGCAGACTCCTGTCAATCATAGAGAATCCACGGCATTCACTAAACAGTATCATCTCCAGACAGAGGAGCAGCTTCAGTGACAGACTGCTGTCACCGTCCTGCTCCACTGACAGACTGAGGAGATCGTTCCTCCCCCAAACTATGCGACTCTTCAGTTCCACCCGGGGGGGTAATCATTAACATTATATAAAGTTATTGTCTGTTTTTACCTACATTATTATCAATCTTTAATTTAATATTGTTTTTTGTATCAGTATGCTGCTGCTGCTGCTGCATATGTGAATTTCCCCTTGGGGATTAATAAAGTATCTATCTATCTATCTATCTATCTATCTATCTATCTATCTATCTATCTATCTATCTATCTATCTATCTATCTATCTATCTATCTATCTATCTATCTATCTATCTATCTATCTATCTATCAGTTATATAGTGCCTTTCACATATCTATCTATCTATCTATCTATCTATCTATCTATCTATCTATCTATCTATCTATCTATCTATCTATCTATCTATCTATCTATCTATCTATCTATCTATCTATCTATCTATCTATCTATCTATCTATCTATCTATCTATCTATCTATCTATCTATCTATCTATTTTAAAGCATAAGCCTTTAGACTTCAAAAATTCTATTTCCATACTTTAGTCTCTGAAACACTGCATTCAACAAAACCATAACTTTTACTGCAAAACAGACAGGGCTTATAGAATGCACAAACAGTCGTCTCTGCCTTTTCGAATGAGTTATCTGGAATCCCCGTTTCAGCAGCACAGCAAAGTTTGTAGCCAAACTGTTTTTTCTCGGGCCACTTTTCAGGGGAAACTTTCCTTGATCCATCTTATATTTTTTCTTTGTTGAAAGTACGGCTTTGAAAGATGGTGCCGTACACGGGATGCAAGGCTATTGTAGCCTGTTGCTCCAGAAAGTCATCTAAGTCAGCTAGTCGTGTGCCTCTGTCTTCTTTACTTTCGATCCCTCAAACTATACATTGCCAACGTCCTTGTGGTTCTTGGGGTAACTTCGAGGTTATAATACGAAGATTTCTGCCGTTGTCAAACTCATTTCCGTTCTTCCCACTGAACGTAACACTCAAACAGCTACAAAAAAAGATTGTGTATTCCCTCAGGCCTGCTGCATCGTCCAACTTTATTTGCGGCCGCTTCATGACTTTCTTCATGTATGCATTGACTATCTGTAGTTGGTTTCCATTAAAGGTCTTGAGCTTCTTCCTGGCCCTTCTGTAGCCTTACGCCGGCAGCCGGTATGTTCAGCCTTTAATAATTACTTGGGTTGAACCTCCGGTAAATTGTGCTAAGACATCAACACCACGGTCAAATGCTCTGACAAATTTCACATCAAATACTGGGACCTTCCTATGAAGTTCATAAGGTACTTGTGCCTTATTTTGCTGTTCATTTTGTTGTTCATATTTTTCCTGGTGAGGGTCATATTTACTTTCATTAGCATACAAAGAGCTACAAATACTTGCACCATATGGCTCTTTTTTCTTCTCATCTGGTTTTTCAAGCACACTATAAGGGTTTGGTTTACAGTACTTATAATGTGACGGCGTCCTTTAAAAGCTTCCAGTCTCGCGCTGGATTCTGCGATTGCCGACTCTTGGGCCAGCTGATCTGTTTTAGGTTTTAGCTGAGCTTTTAACTGAGCCTCTTCCAAATCAGAGCCTGCCGCCTTTTCTGAGCCACCACTCATGCTACCAGCACTGTGTGCGCCACCTTTTGAGTCCTGAGGACAATAACTGAGGTAGCTGCTGTACCTGCTCAACTTTTAGTTTTCAGAAAAATTTGAGAGACACCGTAGACTGGAGTGATATCGTTGGTAAATCTGTCGCCTTTGAACCGATCCAAGAGTATTTGGTTTGCAGAATCAGCAGACAGCTTGGAGAGACTTTTACTTTGAGGCGTTTCCCAAATCCAGCACATCTTCTCTCCAAGAAATGCATTCAGAGTCTTCAGTTTAGCATCAAGGCTTTTGTGCAGCTTCTTTCATTCTTCTTCATCGCTTTGCAAAGATAATAATTCATCATTTAACTTTATATATTCTGTCATCAAAGCATAAAAATCTTTTTCAATCACTGTGCTTATTTTCTCACAGTTAGATTCCTTCCTCTTTAAGCCTTTTACGTACTTCATCAAACTGGATAACTGTCCTTCCTTTTTGTTTCTTTCCAACTGAGGAGCAACACTTTGTTCTAAAGAGTCTGCCATTAACATACGTCCAAAAATTAACCTCAACTGGTACTTCGAGTTGCTTGTTGTTGTCATTGAGATACTCCCTCTCTGTTCTGTCACAGTCGTCGGGATGGCCACATTGGCTTCCACATTTCAGTCATGCACCAAGAAAGGCTCCCTTTAAAGGTATTTAAGTTGTGTTACCTTAGTTTATACAATCACACAAGCAGCGCTAGCAGCTCTTTCAAAGGTTCAACTCCGATCAAATGATGTGTCAAATCAGGCAAAAATGAAGGTACCTTTCAAATCGTTGCTGTTTTATTCCATCTTGGACCGACATCAGGCTTAAAAAGGCAGGTTTCAAACTTTTAGTGTCACAGCTGGTAAGTAAGGCAGGATCAAGTATGAGCCTAACGTAAACCAAAAGAAATCTCTCAATCCAAAAAGTTTGTTTTAAAAGGATTTAGTGAAAATTCAAAGCAAACAGTGCACACAAGAATAGAGAAAAGTTGTTACAGATGTAGAATAAAAGGCAAAAAAAAGAAAAATGTTTCTTCTTGTCAAACTTCAATTGTTTCTATCCTTAAGGATGAGTTGTTGAATTATTTCTCTATGCTCTACTTCACATTCAGTACATTCTAAACATACGGCTCTGCACATACAACTGAGCACATTAAGGTACAGTTTGAAACCGTGTGCCCTCCTTGCTATACACATGGCAAGGCAGGTCACTACCTGAGACTAATCTGTGGTCAGAGGAACAAGAAATAGTGAGAACATACCAATTTAATTCAGGTTTTGAGGGATATAAGAGTCTCCCATACACTATGCACTAATTTATAGGCAAACATCTAATATAACTTAAATAACTAGCAAATGGCTCTTACATGCCATCTGTTAGAATGGCAAATGTAATGCATTTTATTAGCAAACCAGTAAGCCCGCGATTCGCCAGCGAATCGGAAATCCAGGAATGCCAATCAGTTTCTGTTCCGTCCGATATCTGGATGGATGACATATCATGGAGGGTGGGTGCGTCTGGGGAATGTCATGTAATCACATAAGCATATCTGTACTAAAGCGGTTTTTCGTTTTGTGGAGATGTGATTCTGTTGCCTTTGCTGACACCGACTGCTGGCAGAGTGGAGCACAGCAAGTTCAGTTTACAGGTTGTGGTGTTCGTGTGCCAGCCACTGAGTCTGTGACCGTCATGTGATCTATATTACTGTCACAGTGGATTAGAGCAAGTGTAGTGAACAGGTTGTATTGTTTGGGCGGGACGCCGCCGCGTTTGACTCTGGACTCTGGGGCGGGCGCCAAACTGAATGACCGCTATGTGATCAACATTACTGGCACAGTGGATTAGAGCAAGTCTAGTTTACAGGTGGCGGGCTCGTTGCAGTGCGGCAGTGCGTGTGACATCCGTAATCGTGTACCGTTGCATAAACCTTGTTTAGTATTAAGTTTTCTTAATAGCATGACTATTGTCCCCATGTTAAGGTTAAGACTGTGTTGTGGTAACCCAGCCGGGTTAATAGTGTTTAAATATTCTAATGGGAAATCAATATGCTCAGTTTCGTCTTCAGAATCAACATTCTCAGTACTTAGAAAGAGGTGGCTTTCTCCAGGAAGCAGTGCAATGACTTGGTTATTTATCTGATCAACGTCAATATTCTTTGGACATAATATAGCTCGGTGCGTTAAAAGTGGGATTTCATCTAATGAGACTGCTTGACCAAACACCTCTGTTACTGAGTCGTCGCAAATAAAGGCTTGAGGGATCTGAATAATATCTGGGTGAAGTTCATATGTATTGATAAGGTTTCCATTTTTGTAACATAGTTGCAACAACCAATTGGTATATTCTGGATCTGCACAACGCATGTTTTGTACTAAATGTAGTTTCTCAAAGTAATGCCAATTGTCTGCGTATTTTAAACTGGACTGAACAATCGCTGAATGCATGGCATGCAGAACAATAGCCAGGCACTGTTGGAAGTCTCCTCCTAATAAAAGTACTTTTCCTCCAAATGGAATATTATTATTCATTAGACGCCTGACGCCTGTGTTCATTGTGTCTATCCATGCGGGCTCGTTTTTGTATTTCCATTAGTTGAGCTGTTTCGTTTTGGAGATGTGACTGTTTTGCCTCCGCTGTTTTAGAAATGCATTGTAGGCGCCCGTGTTCATCGTGTGTATCCATGCGGGCTCGTTTTTGTATTTCTGTTAGTTGAGCTGTTTGTTTTTGGAGCTGTGACTCCGTTAGCTATATGGCGTCTACCGTTAAGAATTATAATCGCACTTACTTTTAATACGGAGCGCTCGTGTATTGTTTCTTTCCATCTGGTGGCGTTTCTGTGTACCCCAGGTGTAGTTCACAGGTCGTAGTCTCGTTTCTGTGTTTTCTTTGGTTTGAGCCGTGAGTCCTTTCGCAAGCGCGTTGTAGGTGCGCGCATTGTCACAGTTGGTTTGAGCCGTGACTCCTTTCGCAAGCGCGTTGTAGACTTGCTCTGTGGCAGGCGGCAGTGCACGTGCGCCTCGATGTGCCCAGCGCCCAGCACCCTGCGTCCATATCCGGTTTACAACCTTCGATTAGTAAGATGGATGAATTACAAAATGCATTCCAATAGGTGGTGCACTGCAAAGGATGACGCTGAGGTCAACTTTGATTACTTAAACTTCAACCCAGCTTAGACAGGTAGCACAACTACTACTTTATTAAATGCCACATTGCTATGATATTTCTATACGTTGTCTTTATTTCTTGAGCGACTGAAGTTAATATTAGGGCACCGGGTGTGGAAAGTTGCAGCTTTCTTGCTCAGGGTGTTATCAATGCTGAGAAGTTCACTCCTCAATAACAATAATAATAATTCTTTACATTTATATACTGCTTTTCTCACTACTGAAAGTGCTTTTACATAGTGAGTGAGGAGCCACGTCAACTACTACTAATGGGCAGCATCCATCTGGATGACATGACGGCAGCCATTTTTGTGCCAGTACGCTCACCACACATTATCAGTTAGGTGGTGAAGTGGTGAAATATTTAGCCAATTAGAGACAGGGGATGATTAGGGGGTCAGAATAACCAGACTGAGGTGGGCAATTTAGCCTTAACATCGGGATACACCCTACTCTTTGCAAACGATGCCCAGGGATCTTTTATGAACACAGTAGTGATTGCAAACTATCTTATCAGTCCCACATCAGTAATATCTCCCGGTCTGCATATTTCCACTTGTGTAATATTAATTGTATTCACCACCCCCCATCACTCCCCACATCACTTCTATCCTTGTTCATAGCTCTCGTCTGGATTATTGCAATTCCCTTTTCTTTGGTCCTTCTCGCAAATCTCTTTATAAGCTTCAACTGGTTCAGAATTCAGCTGCCCCCATCATTACTAGAACCCCCTCTGTTCACCATATCACTCATGTCTTGCAGCAGCTTCATTGACTTCCAGTTAAGTTCCGCATTCAACTCAAAATTCTCCTACTAACTTTTATGGCTCTCCACACCCTCGCCCCTCCATATCTGTCTGACCTCCTCCGTGTTGCCTCCTGCACCCTTAGATCCTCTTCCTCTATCCACTTGACTGTCTCCTTCATACATCTTACCACCATGGGGAGCACAGCATTCAGTTGCTCTGGAACTCACTACCATCTGAGCTGAGAAATATTGATTCATTCCCATTTTTCAAATATAAACTTAAAGCCCATCTGTTTAAGACTGCTTTTTCTCTTTGATTATAATTGCTCTGTCTGATTTGAATTTTTGTATTTTCAGTTTTGTTCATAATCTGTGTTTTTATCTTGTTTGGTTGTGTGGTGTCCTTGTGTGTTTAGAAAGGTGTCCAGGAATAAATAAAATGTATTATTATTATAGTATTTTATTATTACAAAGAGTCAGGACTTTAGTTTTACATTTCACCCAAAGGACTCTGTCGTTATTACAGAAGCAAAGTCCCCATCACTGAACTGAGGGCATTGGGGATTCACATTCAGACCACAGGGTAAGCACCCCCTGCTGCCTCACCAACACCTTTTCCAGCAGACACCCAAGACTTTTCTATATGGTCTCCCATCCTAGTACTGGCTGGACACAACCCTGCTTAGCTTCAGGTGGGTGACCTCTTCTGAAGTGCTGGTGGAATAGCTGCTGGCTACAGATGAGCAATTTCAGCAGGATTAAGACCCTGTTAATTGGTAAGTGTCATAAAATCAAATGTTGTACAAGCTTATGTGTGTTTCAGAGACATCAGTACATTTGTTAGTGTTGGTGACAGCGAGTCCCAGTGTGGGGCACTGAGAGTGATAGGCTTGAGACGTCACTCTTATGTACTTAAGTGGAATGAGTCTGAGGTGGGCTATTAAAGAGGGACTGGCATCAGGGCATCACTTATACCCAATTGTATGACTAGGATCTGTGTGTGTTAATCGTAGGGTGCAGGAGTAGATGAGCCTGAGGTAATACAACTTGAATAACCAAGAAAAGCTAGAGAGTGGTGAGCATCTGCTGTGTGTTACGTGTCTGTCTGTCTGTCTGGTGGATCATCTTTATGTCAGTTTACAAGCAGTTTTCATATTTCTACAGTCCTTTTGTTTATCAATAAATCATATCCTTCTGTTTCTTAGACCAAGTTGGGTTCAGTTACTCTGAATGAGTCTAACAGCCTAGTGCTTTACTAAATAATCTGATAAATTACTGACATGGACAAAGAAAAAAAAACAAAATTCGTGACTTGATTAACTTCAGTCATTCGATTCTCTTCACCCACACTATTGACACAACTCTGATAAGCAGGAGCCGAGAGCTTACTATGGCATGGACAATTGGACTAATAAAGAGGACCAGCATGGTTAGATGTGAATTTACTTAGACTATTTTGTGTGTTGTGCTTTATTTTCATTTAATTTCATTTGTAAATGTGCACTGAGCTGTAAGTGGACTGTGGACTGCAGTGTGTAATAATCCATCCATCCATCCATCCATTGTCTCCCGCTTATCCGAGGTCGGGTCGCGGGGGCAGCAGCTTGAGCAGAGATGCCCAGACTTCCCTCTCCCCGGCCACTTCTTCTAGCTCTTCCGGGAGAATCCCAAGGCGTTCCCAGGCCAGTCGAGAGACATAGTCCCTCCAGTGTGTCCTGGGTCTTCCCCGGGGCCTCCTCCCGGTTGGACGTGCCCGGAACACCTCACCAGGGAGGCGTCCAGGAGGCATCCTGATCAGATGCCCGAGCCACCTCATCTGACTCCTCTCGATGCGGAGGAGCAGCGGCTCTACTCTGAGCCCCTCCCGGATGACTGAGCTTCTCACCCTATCTTTAAGGGAAAGCCCAGACACCCTGCGGAGGAAACTCATTTCAGCCGCTTGTATTCGCGATCTCGTTCTTTCGGTCACTACCCATAGCTCATGACCATAGGTGAGGGTAGGAACATAGATCGACTGGTAAATTGAGAGCTTCGCCTTGCGGCTCAGCTCCTTTTTCACCACGACAGACCGATGCAGCGCCCGCATTACTGCGGATGCCGCACCGATCCGCCTGTCGATCTCACGCTCCATTCTTCCCTCACTCGTGAACAAGACCCCGAGATACTTGTACTCCTCCACTTGGGGCAGGATCTCGCTACCAACCCTGAGAGGGCACTCCACCCTTTTCCGGCTGAGGACCATGGTCTCGGATTTGGAGGTGCTGATTCTCATCCCAGCTGCTTCACACTCGGCTGCGAACCGATCCAGAGAGAGCTGAAGATCACGGCCTGATGAAGCAAACAGGACAACATCATCTGCAAAAAGCAGTGACCCAATCCTGAGCCCACCAAACCGGACCCTCTCAACGCCCTGGCTGCGCCTAGAAATTCTGTCCATAAAAGTTATGAACAGAATCGGTGACAAAGGGCAGCCCTGGCGGAGTCCAACTCTCACTGGAAATGGGTTCGACTTACTGCCGGCAATGCGGACCAAGCTCTGGCACCGATCGTACAGGGACTGAACAGCCCTTATCAGGGGGGCCGGTACCCCATACTCTCGGAGTACCCCCCACAGGATTCCCCGAGGGACACGGTCGAATGCCTTTTCCAAGTCCACAAAACACATGTAGACTGGTTGGGCAAACTCCCATGCACCCTCCAGGACCCTGCTAAGGGTATAGAGCTGGTCCACTGTTCCGCGACCAGGACGAAAACCACACTGTTCCTCCTGAATCCGAGGCTCGACTATCCGACGGACCCTCCTCTCCAGGACCCCTGAATAGACTTTTCCAGGGAGGCTGAGGAGTGTGATCCCTCTGTAGTTGGAACACACCCTCCGATCCCCCTTCTTAAAGAGGGGGACCACCACCCCGGTCTGCCAATCCAGAGGCACTGTCCCTGATGTCCATGCGATGTTGCAGAGGCGTGTCAGCCAAGACAGTCCTACAACATCCAGAGCCTTGAGGAACTCCGGGCGTATCTTATCCACCCCTGGGGCCCTGCCACCAAGGAGTTTTTTGACCACCTCGGTGACCTCAGTCCCAGAGATGGGGGAGCCCACCTCTGAGTCCCCAGGCTCTGCTTCCTCATTGGAAGGCATGTTAATGGGATTGAGGAGGTCTTCGAAGTATTCCCCCCACCGACCCACAACGTCCCGAGTCGAGGTCAGCAGCGCACCATCCCCACCATATACAGTGTTGACACTGCACTGCTTCCCCTTCCTGAGACGCCGGATGGTGGACCAGAATCTCCTCGAAGCCGTCCGAAAGTCGTTCTCCATGGCCTCCCCAAACTCCTCCCACGCCCGAGTTTTTGCCTCAGCAACCACCAAAGCCGCATTCCGCTTGGCCTGCCGGTACCTATCAGCTGCCTCCGGGGTCCCACAGGACAAAAGGGTCCTGTAGGACTCCTTCTTCAGCTTGACGGCATCCTTCACCGCCGGTGTCCACCAACGGGTTCGGGGATTGCCGCCACGACAGGCACCGACCACCTTACGGCCACAGCTCCGGTCAGCTGCCTCAACAATAGAGGCACGGAACATGGCCCATTCGGACTCAATGTCCCCCACCTCCCTCGGGATGTGGTCGAAGTTCTGCCGGAGGTGGGAGTTGAAGCTACTTCTGACAGGGCGCTCTGCCAGACGTTCCCAGCAGACCCTCACAACACGTTTGGGCCTACCACGCCTGACCGGCATCCTCCCCCACCATCGAAGCCAACTCACCACCAGGTGGTGATCAGTTGACAGCTCCGCCCCTCTCTTCACCCGAGTGTCCAAGACATGTGGCCGCAAGTCCGACGACACGAGCACAAAGTCGATCATCGAACTGAGGCCTAGGGTGTCCTGGTGCCAAGTGCACATATGAACACCCCTATGCTTGAACATGGTGTTCGTTATGGACAATCCGTGACGAGCACAGAAGTCCAATAACAAAACACCGCTCGGGTTCAGATTGGGGGGGCCATTCCTCCCAATCACGCCCTTCCAGGTCTCACTGTCATTGCCCACGTGAGCATTGAAGTCTCCCAGCAGAACGAGGGAGTCCCCAGAAGGTATGCCCTCTAGCACCCCCTCCAGGGACTCCAAAAAGGGTGGGTACTCTGAACTGCTGTTCGGTGCATATGCACAAACAACAGTTAGGACCCGTCCCCCCACCCGAAGGCGAAGGGAGGCTACCCTCTCGTCCACCGGGGTAAACCCCAATGTACAGGCTCCAAGTTGGGGGGCAATAAGTATACCCACACCTGCTCGGCGCCTCTCACCGGGGGGCAACTCCAGAGTGGTAGAGAGTCCAGCCCCTCTCAAGGAGATTGGTTCCAGAGTCCAAGCTGTGCGTCGAGGTGAGTCCGACTATATCTAGCCGGAACCTCTCAACTTCGCGCACTAGCTCAGGCTCCTTCCCCTTCAGAGAGGTGACATTCCACGTCCCAAGAGCCAGTTTCTGTAGCCGAGGATCGGACCGCCAAGGTCCCTGCCTTCGGCCACCACCCAACTCACACTGCACCCGACCTCCTTGGCCCCTCCCATAGGTGGTGAGCCCATGGGAAGGGGGACCCACGTTGCCTCTTCGGGTTGTGCCCGGCCGAGCCCCATGGGTGCAGGCCTGGCCACCAGGCGCTCGCCATCGAGCCCCACCTCCAGGCCTGGCTCCAGAGTGGGGCCCCGGTGACCCGCGTCCGGGCAAGGGAAAACGCCATCCAAAATTGTTTTTCTTCATAGGAGGTTTGTTTAACCGCTCTTTGTCTCATCCCTCACCTAGGACCAGTTTGCCTTGGGTGGCCCTACCAGGGGCATAAAGCCCCGGACAACAGAGCTCCTAGGATCATTGGGACACGCAAACCCCTCCACCACGATAAGGTGACGGTTAAAGGAGGGGCAGTGTGTAATAAATAAATAAGAAATACCGACGTGAATGACACTTTAGCAGACCCCTTGTGACAGGTCATCTCTTCTGTCACTTTGTGGTCTTCACTCTCTGAGCTCCTGTCTCACATTAACTGTTCACCCTCAGTGTCTCCTCAGATGTTCTCTCTGTGAGCTCTCAGCTTTCTCTTTAAATCTCCTCCTCTTCCTCCTCACTGGCCACTTTCACTTTTGTTTCTTCACAAGTCACTTCCTTGTTTGTCTGACTGATTCTCTCTGCCTGCCTCTCCTCGGACTGACGATGGCTGAAGCCCAGCTGTTTGTATCACAGGACGAGTTCACCTGCTCGTTGTGTCAGGACACCCTGACTGACCCCGTCTCGATCTCCTGTGGTCACAGTTTCTGTCTGAAGTGCCTCACGGACTGCTGGGATCAGAGCCAAGAGTGCAGCTGTCCCCAGTGCAGAGAGAACTTCACCACAAGGCCTGAGCTGAACAGAAACACTCTGCTGAATGAAGTCATCAAGAAATTAAAGAAGACGACACTCTGTTCTCCTCCATCTCAGAATTATGCCAGCCCGGGAGACGTGGAGTGTGACTTCTGTACTGGGAAGAAGTTCAGAGCGGTGAAGTCCTGTCTAACCTGCATGGCCTCCTACTGTCAGACTCACCTGCAGTCTCACTACGAAGGAGATGCCCTGAAGCACCACAAGCTGGTTGATCCTGATAGAAATCTGAAGGGGAAACTCTGTGAGAAACATCAGAAAAGTCTGGGGATATTCTGTAAAACTGATGAGATGTGCATCTGCATGATGTGTGTGGTGACTGGACATAAAAATCATGAAATGGTCGAGCTGGAGATGGAAAGAGAAGAAAAAGAGGTGAGTGGAGTTTAGTGTTTAATGGAAACAAAATGAATGACAGGAGTTAAGGGATTTGTAATGTAGTGAGACTAAGAAATCCATTCATCCATCTTGAGACCCTCATTGTTGCCTACAGAGTAGTCAGTGGGTCATCACCTGCGTATCTGGAGACCCTGCTGAAGTCCTCTGCTCCTTCTCTCCCACTTGATCTGCCAGTGAACAGTGTCTGGTGATGTCACCTCTCCATGTTATCAGGTCTCAATCCCGACTCTTTTCCTGTGTAGTTCCCACTTTGTGTGACGAGCTGCCCACCTTCACCCGTACTGCTGACTCCCTCAATGTGTTTAAGAATTAAATGAAGTCCCATCTCTGCTGTGAATATCTGTTGAATTGACAGAAACAATCCTTTGCTCTGTGATCTTTAATGCTATTTATTCATTTGTTATTTAAGTTTAATCGCTTTATTTATTATAAGCTATGATTATTAATTATTAGTCATCACATCTTTTCACTTATAGCAATTAACTTTTGATTCCTGTCCTACTACACTTCTTGAACAAACAGGCCCAGGCCTAAAGTTACTTGATTATGTTTACCTGTTTTGTATGTCACTTTGGATAAAAGCTTCTGCCAAGCAAATAAATGTAAAAATGTAAATGTCATATTTATAGATAGCAGGGGGCTGAAGCCTATCCTGGTGACACTGTGTGTAACGCATGAAACAGTCCAGGATGAGACAACCAAAGTTACTAATGGACAGTCCAGTGAGCCGAGTGCTCTCATTAAACTGAGTTGAATTTCTTTATTCTCTATTCGCTTTTTCTTTTGAGCATCTCAGGCAGTGGTTGGCAAACTACAACCTGCAGACCAGAACTGGCCTTTGGCAGGGGTGCAAACATTAAGATGGGCTACTTGAAGAAATATTTAACATTGCAACCTCTCATGAGATATTCTGAACAGGATGATGTTACAGTGGGCTGATGTGTGCAGTGTCATTGTAAACACAATACGAGGTCTTGACACACGAATAGAGAATCTCTGTAGTGCTGCCACATGCAGGGTAAGTGTGTTTAGCTGCTTGTTTGCCTTTGTCTTGGTTGACCATATTTAAAGAATCTGAGTTTGCATTTTGCTGATCTCAGGGCTTTTTAAGAGACACATGATAGTCACATGTCAATCTATGTTGTTCTCCAGAGTTAAGTCTAAGATTATAACAAT
Organism: Erpetoichthys calabaricus; assembly: GCF_900747795.2. Lineage (NCBI taxonomy): Eukaryota > Metazoa > Chordata > Cladistia > Polypteriformes > Polypteridae > Erpetoichthys > Erpetoichthys calabaricus. The sequence goes on from NC_041398.2 coordinate 2,674,271, forward strand.
AAATTCAGCCCAAAATTTTCAATATAGTATTCCTGTGTAGATTTTCTCATTTCAGTGAAATAATTAATGATGCACTTCATTAATGATTAGAGATCATATAATTTAGTGGAACAGTAAGGACATTTTAATCCCACTTAATGTATGATTATGACAAAGACTCTGAGCTTTCACATTTGGTAAACTCTAACAAGTCCAGCAGGTGTGTAAATAACTAACTACAAGAATAAGTCTGAGCATCTAAGCCAATTTTAAAATCACCCATCAGTACCACACAACCACAATGTACAGTAAGTTCAGATAAAGACACTTGCATTGTGTCCACCATTTGGTGCTTCTTCAAATAAAGGAGTAATATCACATTGGCTCTGCCAGCTCTCAGTAAGTGGACACAAATGTGCTTGAGTCCTCACTGGAATATTAAAAGAGCTCGGTTCACAGGCAAACAAAAGTTTAGCAACAAAACTCTTAAACAACAGTGAAGTGTATGAAGTGGCCTGATATCTTTTAATTTAATATAAATCAGGTCACTAATACTGACACCTAATTCTTGATCAATTTGTGTTTTCTCTTGTTTGTCTATCACCTGATATGGGTTCTTTTACATTAAAGTTGCTCATGATGGCTCAGAAGACAGACATCTACTTGTAAGACAGAATGAGATTGCTTGCTGTCCCTCTTTAATTGACTCGTAACTTCAGCTCAGATGTCAGTTCCTTTCACCAGGACTCTCCTTGACAGTTTTAGGTCTCATCTGATCAGTCTGATCAACCACAGGCAAAATGACACCCAGTAATGTCTCAGTGTGTCACTCTTTATAACTTTGTGACTGAAGAAGGAGCCAAAACTCAACCACTTACAAACTTGAAGGACAACACTTTACACCAATTAGCAGCAAAACGGTTGGATTTCTGTGCATCCAAAACACCTACAGCAGCAAATCCTCTCCTTCCTTTTTAACCCTTTGCCAGCACTGGATTAGCTTCTGCCTTGTAGTAAGACCCTTATTGTGGCCACCACAAATGCTAAATTATTTCTTTTACTCCAAAGGGTAATACAGGTGCTGGTCATAAAATTAGAATATCATGACAAAGTTGATTTATTTCAGTAATTCCATTCAAAAAGTGAAACTTGTATATTAGATTCATTCATTACACACAGACTGATGTATTTCAAATGTTTATTTCTTTTAATGTTGATGATTATAACTGACAACTAATGAAAGTCCCAAATTCAGTATCTTGGAAAATTAGAATATCAATTAAGACCAATGCAAAAAAAAGGATTTTTAGAAATGTTGGCCAAACAAAAGGTATGAACATGAAAAGTACGATTATGTACAGCACTCAATATTTAGTTGGGGCTCCTTTGGCCTGGATTACTGCAGCAATGCGGCGTGGCATGGAGTCGATCAGTCTGTGGCACTGCTCAGGTGTTATGAGAGCCCATGTTGCTCTGATAGTGGCCTTCAGCTCTTCTGAATTGTTGGGTTGCATCTTCCTCTTCACAATACCCCATAGATTTTCTATGTGGTTAAGGTCAGGCGAGTTTGCTGGCCAATCAAGAACTTGGATACCATGGTCCTTAAACCAGGTACTGGTAGCTTTGGCACTGTGTGCAGGTGCCAGGTCCTGTTGGAAAATGAATCTGCATCTCCATAAAGTTTGTCAGCAGCAGGAAGCATGAAGTGCTCTAAAGCTTCCTGGTAGACGGCTGCGTTGACCTTGGACCTCAGAAAACACAATGGACCAACACCAGCAGATGACATGGCACCCCAAACCATCACTGACTGTGGAAACTTTACACTGGACCTCACGCAATGTGGATTCTGTGTCTCTCCTCTCTTCCTCCAGACTCTGGGACCTTGATTTCCAAAGGAAATGCTAAATTTACTTTCATCAGAAAGCAGCAGTCCAGTCCTTTTTGTCTTTAGCCGAGGTGAGACGCTTCTGACGCTGTCTCTTGTTGAAGAGTGGCTTGACACAAGGAATGCGACAGCTGAAACCCATGTCCTGCATACGTCTGTGCGTGGTGGTTCTTGAAGCACTGACTCCAGCTGCACTCCACTCTTTGTGAATCTCCCCCACTTTTTTGAATGGGTTTTGTTTCACAATCCTCTCCAGGGTGCGGTTATCCCCATTGCTTGTACACTTTTTTCTACCACATCTTGTCCTTCCCTTCGCTTCTCTATTAATGTGCTTGGACACAGAGCTCTGTGAACAGCCAGCCTCTTTAGCAATGACCTTTTGTGTCTTGCCTTCCTTGTGCAAGGTGTCAATGGTCGTCTTTTGGACAACTGTCAAGTCAGCAGTCTTCCTCATGATTGTGTAGCCTACAGAACTCGACTGAGAAACCATTTAAAGGCTTTTGCAGGTGTTTGGAGTTAATTAGCTGATTAGAGTATGGCACCAGGTGTCTTCAATATTGAACCTTTTCACAATATTCTAATTTTCCAAGATACTGAATTTGGGACTTTCATTAGTTGTCAGTTATAATCATCAACATTAAAAGAAATAAACATTTGAAATACATCAGTCTGTGTGTAATGAATGAATCTAATATACAAGTTTCACTTTTTGAATAGAATTACTGAAATAAATCAACTTTGTCATGATATTCTAATTTTATGACCAGCACTTGTATAGTACAGACAAAGAACTGAAGACCATCTGCAATGGAGATAGACATTGGTGCCACATTCACACCTGCCTTCTTCAGAAAAGCAAGTTGCACAAGTAGGGGAGACCACACATAAAACTTCTCTGTAGAATTACCGAAGTAGGGAGTCAGGTGGTCATAGATGACCCAGCAGATTTCTGTGACAGCAAAAGAGGATCTGCAAGTATGAAACCTCAAAGTCTGAAAACCGCAGTGCAGCCTACAGTCACGAGAGGCAAGAAGCCAAGACAGAAAAAAGAATCCGTTAGAAGAAAGACAAAGCAAACTGAATGTTCTTCCATGTGTGACAGAGGAAGCTCTCCAAGGATACAGCAATCTGGACAAAGCATCACCTCCATCTGAGAGACCATAAACCAAGTCAGGTTGTTCACCTGCTCAGAGTCTGAGAACTTCTGACTGTAACTTGGTAGTTAAGATAACGCCAGTGGATGAATTCTGGGAATTGACATCACCATAACTGTGTGAATGAGAAGACTTTAGCTGTTCTGAGGGTCTCTTCATAAATTCAAGGAGAAAACTAAAGTGTGCTTGCATCTATTTAGAGCATCGCACACACACACACACACACACACACACACACACACAGAAGAGATGTAAGTGAATGCAAGGAAAACCAAGCTGCCATGACAATGCAGCCTCTACAAACTTAATAAGTAGTTACGGTAAGAACTGATCCATGTAACCTTCTGAAAGACCACAATTGAGACGAGAACATTTAAGAGTTGGATCAGAATGAATGATGTGTCCTGGGAAATATTTTGGTTAAAAATCTGAGAAATAAGATCAACCAGCTCTATGAGTGAGAGAAAGAGGACAGACTAAGGTAACACAGATTCATGTTTTGTCTTGTTTGTGGATGTCCTTATTTTATGAATACATTTTATTTTTTGACTTCAGCTGCTTTCCCTGGTGCTTCCTATGTGGAGTGTGCATGTTCTCTTCATGTTCATGTGGGTTTCCTCCAGGAGCTCAGGTTTTCTCTCACAATCCAAACATATGCATGTTAGGTGGACTGGTGTTGCTAAATTAGATATATATGTATGTGTGTGTGTGTGTGTGTTTGCCTTGGTGTTGTCCCTGCCTTGTGTCCAGTGTTTGGTGGATCAGGCTTCACCTGCCCTGTGACTTTGCCCTCAATAAATAAGTTATCATAATGAATGGAAGGATGGATTCTTTATTGCAGCAGGCGTGTTTGTGTTAGTTGTTGATTAATAATTCATCACCATGTCGGGGACTCAGACAGAACAAGTGAAAGCTAATTTTGGTGGACTTTTGACAATTTATGATCATCAGCCATTAACTGATATTTCAAGCTGGAAGGTGAAACAGAGACCCCCACACTGGATTTACTGTTTGGTAGTTTTTTTAATTTAATTTTTCCTTCTGAGTTACCAGACATTTTGATATTTTTGGATGCACAATAAGCTCTTGACAGAGTTGAGTGAGGACATCTGTGCACTTTGTGGTGTAAGTCTGGGTTTGGTCTCAATGTGTTAGTGTGGATTATGGTATTAAACCGTAGTCGAGAAGTCTTAGTTTGTATAAATAATACTCATTTGAGTGTTTCATTATTTCAGTGTCTCCATTATCAGCATTGTTCTTATGAGTTGCAGAAGGTGTGCAGGATGTCACTACCTACGTTAAAGGAGTGCTGTCTCCTAAAGATGAAGCTCCTGCTCTGCCCTTTCTTCTCCAGTTCCCTTGTTTTCTGAGACCAGTCCAACCTGTCATTAATGTGGACCCCCAGATGCAGTACTTGTAGGAGTGGACCACCACCACATCCACTCCTTGAGGCTCTTTGGGGTGCTAAAAGCTAATAACCAGTTTTGTGGATTTGCTGAGGTTCAGATGCAGACAGTTCTCAAAGGTCTCCCCCTGACTCCTCTCCCCTATCTGATCCCCCTTATCAACACTCCCCATAAGTGCAGAATCATTTGAGAATTTCATCAAGTGGTGTGACCTTCTGTTTTACAGAGAGAGACAGAGATGTTGGAAGCCTATACTGATAAAGTGCATTGCTGCACCCACCACACAGTGAACCACCTCAGGATCCCAAATTAGGACCTGAGTGCAGTCGTGCGATGGGTGACACCTCAGCATCACACCAGTTTGAATGGAATGTAACAGTAGAAGGTTATTACAGTGGCTGGAGTGACAATCCTGACACCAACCCCCAAGTTTTCCCTGCATGTTAGAGGACCTGCTTATAGGACTGGATGCAGAGTAACGTCATACTGGGACAGAGAAATTGCAGGTTAAGGGCCTTACCTAAGGGCCCAGTGGAGTGGAATCACTTCTGGCATTTATAGGATTTGAACTGGCAACCTTCTGATTGCTGGCACAGACCCCTGGCCTCAGAGACACCACTCCGTCCATTCCACTGTTATACAGTGACCTCCATAATGTTTAACACAAAGACACATTTCTCCTTGATTCACCCCTCTGCTCCACAGTTTCAAATTACAAATCCAACAATTCAGACATCGTGATTAAAGTGCACACGGCAGACTTTCATTTAAGTTTATTTGCAGACATTTCAGTCACACAGCACTTTTTATACACAGTCCCCAATTTCAGGGCACCATAATGTTGGGGACACTTGGCGTCACAGGTGTTTGTGATTCCTCAGGTGGGCTTCATGGCTTTATAAGATCCCTCGGCTTTCTTCTGCCCTTTGGGGTCTGTAGCTGCCTTTGTTCAACAAGAGCTGTGAAAGTGACAGTCACAGAAGCCATTATGAGACTGGCTTGTCTGACTCCTGTTCTACAATCTGGCTGTGGTCCTACAATGAGCTGATGGTCAGATGTTGTTATTTCTCATTTTTCTTCATTAGATTCTGTTTTGTTTTGATGTATTTGCAAAAATCTGTGTCCTCATATGTGGTAGTTCTGTATTTACTGAGTGGTCTCATCTATTCTTGTATTTTGCCTTGTAGTTTGTACTGTTGTGTTGTGTTTCTGAGGAGGCCATGATGGATTGGCCATCTAGCTCTGTGAAGAGGGTTACTTGTGTTTGACACTCACTGCACACCCACCGTACCTACAGGGGGGTCTCTGTCTGAATTGCCCTCCTAAGATTTCTTACATTTTCTTTCCCTACAATTTGGGTGATTTTTCCTCTCTTCTTAGGGAGTCAAGGCTGAAGTAGGGGGCTCACAAAAACAGGGACTGTTAAAGTGTATTGAGACACTGCTTGAGTGATTTTTGGCTTTACAAGAAAAAAAAATATTTCTGTTGTTATTACTGTTTTCACTTTACAGGCTGGGATCTCTGATTAGAAAACATCATGTTAATTTTCACTCATATACAGATGACACCCAGTTATACCTTTCTTTTAGATCAAATGAAGTTTCTCCAATGCTGTCTTTAATTAGTTGTGTTAGTGAATTAAAGGAGTGGATAGATGAGAACTACTTGTCTTTAAATACAGATAAAACAGAGATGTTAACTATTGGAGGGAATGACACTGATCACAACAATATTCTGTCATCATTTAACTCAGTTGGAATCACCATTAATTTTACAGAATCAGCCCACAATCTTTAACTCTAGCATGTCATTTAAAGCGCATATAACAAAGTTGTCCAAATCAGGTTTCTTCCATCTTAAAAATGTTGGGAAATTAAGGCATTTTCTAAATAAATAGGATTCTGAAAAATTAATTCCCTCATTTATCTTCCTGTAGGATTGACTACTGCAATGCGGTGTTCACTAGATGTTCAAACTGTTCTTTATTCAGCCTCCAGTTAATCCAAAATGCTGCTGCAAGAATTATTACAAGAACAAGAAAATACGAACACATAACTCCAGTTCTTAAATCCTTACACTGGCTCCCGGTTAAGTTTAGGGCAGATTTCAAAATCCTCCTTTTAACATATAAAGCCTTAAATGGCTGAGGTCCGGCTTACTTGTCTGAACTTATCGTGACTTACAAACCATAGCGCACATTAAGATCTCAAGATGCTGGTCTGTTTATGATTCCAAGGATTAATAAAATAACAATGGGAGGTCGAGCTTTTACTTACAGGGCCCCTAAACTGTGGAATGGTCTGCCTGCTAATATAAGAGATGCCCCTTCGGTCTCAGCTTTTAACCCTTTAACCGCCAACTCCCTAAATATTCCCCACGCCAGGCGAAATCTGAACAATTTTTGTTTTTTTACTTTTTTACATTTTTTTTACATTTTTTACATTTATTCAAGCAGTATTGACCACTAAATGTTGTGCAAGTTGCCAGTGTATACACGAAATCTATAAATGTAACCTGAATTCTCAGCTAAGCAAAACATCTTGATACCAAACCGTGCCCTTTTCAATGGTAGATACTGTCGAAACTGTAAGCGGCCCTTCCACGACAATAAACTTTCATCAACTGCAACTGACGGTCCTAGCATGTAGGGCAACTGAAATGCTTCAAATAAATGATCAATCAAAGGACGTAGCTTGAACAAGTGGTCGCGGGTTGGATCTTTCTTATCTGGCTCGTTTCTGTTGTCATTCAAATGAAAGAATTTCAGCAGCAAAGAGAATCGGTTACGTGTCATGACAGCTGCAAAAATAGGTGTTGCATACATAGGATCTGTAGACCAGTACATCTCAATATCTGGTTTTCTGATTATTCCCATCAACATCAAAATCCCAATGAATTTTTTCATTTCGTTTTCATCAGTGTCAAACCAAGCACGAACACGGGAATGTGGAGGTAAATTGGGATTTTTCTCAATAAACTGTGCTGCATACAGATTTGTCTGATGAACAAAATGTCTGATCAAATCAGGTGACACAAACAGCTCATAAAACTGCTCAGCAGTGTAATTGTTTACATCAACAATAAAGCCACATGTTGCCTCAAACGAATGCAGAAAAGGTAGTTCACCACGGGCAGCAGCCCAGCTGAGATGCTGGGGATACACCCACTCAGCGCCGTCATCCGATGCGTCTTCATTCACAATATCATGCAGCGCACGTTGCTGCTCATCACTGTCACTAAAATCTTCTTCAGAACTGCTACAATCATGATCAGAACTGTCCAAAATCGCCTGCAAAGCCTCACTTGAAGTCAGTTTACGTTTCGCCATATTCACAGCTGTTACATGCGAATCACGTCACATGACCGGCCAAAACAACCACAGACTTGTCGAAATACAACGTAGTAATAATACCCACGCCAAACCGTCAGTTATACTACTTGCCAGGCATTCATATAACCACAGGCAAATGTGCCGGATAATTCCGGCAGTATGGCGTTAGCATTAAAACAACGGTGCCGGATATATCCGGCAGAGGGCGGTGAAGGGGTTAAATCCCAGCTGAAGACTCACTACTTCAGTTTAGCACACCCTGACTAGAGCTGCTGATTAACTGTATAGACTGCATCTCTGTTGGTGGTCATTAGCACTAATACATTAGTAATATGATAGTTAGAATTTGTTACTAACCTTCACCTATTCTGTTTCTCTTCTCTGTACTCAAATGTGCCACTTGGCCCACCTGCCAAGTTGTTTTGCCTGCCTAAGGTAAAGTCATCTCTGATGGAGGATGGCAGGAATCATCGGGTAGAGGCGTCCTTTCATCAGATTGACTGGCCCAGCGCTGTTTCAACTGTGGAATGGCCAAATGGGGGAGGCAGCTTGATGGCTGAGGTCTCCAAGACTCTAAACAAATCCAAATCATATTATGGGAAATCATCTACTGTTAAATTCTGCACTGTACTTGTAAAATTTCTGTTTTACTGTTATACTGTATTGAGGATTACTTGTGTTCTGATCTGTGTTTTGTGTTGTATTGACTGCCTTCTCTCTGACATCCACTGCACGGCCAACCTACCTGGGAAGGGGTCTCTCTTTGAACTGCCTTTCCGAGGTTTCTTCCATTTTTTTTCCCTACTAGTGTTTTTTTTCTTTGGGGGGGGTCCTTGTCTTCTTAGTGAGTCAAGGCTGGGGGGCTGTCAAGAGGCAGGGCCTGTTAAAGCCCACTGCGGCACTTCTTGTGTGATTTTGGGCTATACAACAATAAATTGTATTGTATTGTATTGTATTTATAGTGTGAGGTGCGCAGAGTGAAGAGTAAAGCAGACAGGCCTGTTCCTTGTGCTGCTCCAGTGTTGCTCACACAGTCCTTGAGTCTCCCAAACTGCGCTCTGCCTGACAGATACTCCATCATCAGGACACCACAGGCTCACCCACCTGCAGATCTCTAAGCTGAACCCTTAACAGGGATGGCTGGATAGTCTTGAAGGCTCTGGAGAAACCAAATAACATAAACTTAATAAACATTTTATTTAAAAATCAAATTCTCAGTCATCTAAAAAAAACACATGAGGTAAGCAACATAAAAAATATTATTTTTGAGTTTTAGAATTCTTTTAAATTGCCTTCTTCCTGAATTCAACAGAATCGTTTGTGTATTTCGTGTATCTTACTTGACCCCCAGAAAATGACAACGGCAAACAACGTCCTCACATGTCCGACTCAGGACATCAAATGTCCTTGTAGAACCTATAATTACTGACATGACGTGTTTAAGTCCTCCTGGCCTTTCACCAGTTTCTTTACTTACACACTCCAGTTTGTTTTTTATTATTTTTGGTGTTGTGTGAACTTCACATTTCCCAGTTTGTCGATGTGATGTCTTCTAAATGTCAAGAACTAACTCACACACCAGTATGCCTTTGATGCACTCTTCAAGCCCAAACTCAGTCTTGTGTCAATTAAATTAAACCTTTCTTTTAATCTTTTATTGTCCTTCCTGTTTGTTAAATCAAATCTAAGTTGTGTCATGAAATGTCAAACAAATGTTTTGTGAAAATATCAGGACTCAGAAAGAGAAGAAGAAATCACAAAGTGAACGTGAATTCTGATCTGACCACACGTGTCCTCTTGTGTGTCCACACAGAAACAGCTGGGGGCGACACTGAGTGACATCAAGAGGGGACTTGAGGAGAGAGAGAAGACACTGAAGGAGATGAGGAGGGCGATGGAGGAGATGAAGGTGAGTGGAAAAGGAAGATAACAGTTCATATCAAAGAGAGGAGAAATAAATGAGAACTTGAAGAGCAGCAGAGCTTCACTGGTGATGATGAGTAGGGACACGAGAAGGGAGAGTTAGAGAAGATGTTGTGTGGTGTCCTTCATGGCCTTTCACTGTTGACAGAATCCCAGGTGTTATTCAGTGGAGATTCAGAGAGCATCACCATAAAGTCCTCTGATATTCCATCAGCTGCTTAAAGGGGACTTAACTCTACTAACAAAATCTCACACTGAAGGCACAACTTTCCTTAATGGTTTAATTTTTTTTTTATTATTTCAATAAAATAGAGTTACATATGATCAATTTCAACTTATACATCAAATGACTTTCAAAGTCAAACTAAAAAATAATAATAAAAAAACAAGATGTCCAGATGTACAAAGTTCTAAAAACAGCAGAACACCTCCAGCTTTGGGGTTGATGATCCTGGACAGCAGGCACCTTTTACCTCACATTTACTTCACACGCAGAATCACACCCCCCCCAAACCCCCCACTGATGTGTCATCATACAAGTATGAGTCATAGTTACAGTAGCAACTTCATTAGTTATAATGTAAAGTTCATAAAGAAAGTAAAAATACATCAAACACGGAAATAAAGACACAACTCTGAACTTTACAATGAAAAAGAGATGGCAGAGGGAAAAATCAGCAATAAGATCATTAAATTAAATGAAATCTGAAGCCCCTTGACCAACACCTAGATCCTCTTGTTTAATATTTCCATCTCACAGGTCTGACATGGTGATGTCTGACAACTTAAACTAGAACACAATAAATATACACAAGTCTCTCATCCAGAAATACTTTTATTTTCACACAATTACCTTCTAACACACAAGTTTACTCTGCTATACAAATACATTTTCTTCCTCTTCCTCTTTTTCATTCTTGGTGTGTGTTGTCCTACTCCACTCCTAACCTCAGGCTGAGCAGGAGATGCCCTTCTTAAAGGCAGACTTTTATAAAAACTCGCAGGTCAAATGGAGTCCTCACAAGACAGTAGAGGTGTCCCCCAGCAGCTCCTGCCAATGGCTCTCAGGATCCTTCGCAAGAAAGCCTTTTATGACTGAGTATCTCATAAAGTCCTGCAGTTTCATTCATAGGAGAACAGCAGAGTGATGATATTATTCCGCATAATAGAGGGAGCATTTTGTCTGGGTTGCGGTCTGCAACTGACCTTCCTTCTACAAATAAAGTACCACCAATCACTCCAGCCAATTGAAACTGTCCTTCACAGCATCAAAATAGCAATGAATGTGTCTTGTGATTCGTAATTCTTATTGGGTGACTCAATTAAAAATTTTTGCCCTATCCAATCAGATCTCTATGAAAAAAGAGGTGAAAAAAAATGAGAAGAGCTTCACTGCTCTCATACGGTGCATTGAGGAAGCCCACAGGAAACTGACTGAGAGGGTCAGAGAACAAGAAAAGAGAGAAACGGAGAAGGCTGAAGGAGTAATGGAGCAACTGGAGAAGGAGATGGAGGTGCTAAAGAGGAGAGAAGCTGAGCTGAAGGAGCTTTCAGAGACCAAGGACCATCTCCACTTCCTACAGGTGAGAGCAACGCTTCACAGGGAGTCTGATCAGACTGGGGTGTTTGGGTCTTGAGAAAATTTAGAGTGAAATTTAAAAGATCTGAGGAGTTTGTACAACATGACAAGAACAGGCCATTCAGCCCAACACAGATTGTCTTTTCATATTTCCTTAACATTTCAAATATTCTGTATACAAATATCTCAAAGTTGGTAACTTTATGTACCTGACAGACAGATGAATCTACAGCTGTCTATATGAAAATGAATTTTTCTGAAATATTAAAGATAACATCTAATAAAGGATGGTGCCAACTCTTCTACCAGGCAACCTTCTGATGTCTCCATCCTTAAACTGATGAGATTCAAATCCTGCAGCATTTCCTCACAGCTCAGACCCCACAGTCCAGTCTCATCTCTCATTCTTCTCGTGTGCTCTTATCTCACACTCCACACAATAGTTCTGATGTCAACTTTGTTTTGCAGATGTTAGGGAGATTCTCATTTTGATTTACACTTCACACATGGCAGTCACTTCATGGAAGCTAAGCTTCCTCTTAGCTTTCTCTACTTTGTGTAGTTGAAGATGGTGATGAAGGCACAAAGGCCCTCCAAGATTTCCTTCCTCACACTTCTGAGCTGCAGACCTTCAATTGTATAATCATACTGAAGAGCTTTCTCCCTACATGTGTTAGTCTTTACATTTCATTTAATTAAGTTTGTCTCAGAACCATAAAAAGCCCAATGCCTTGTTGTGTATTCTGGACCCACCAGACCCCTCAATCCCTTCATCTTGACTCGCCTCTCATGGAGTCCTGTGTGAGAAGCTCATTAATAGTTAAGGTCGATAATCTCTGATGCTCCACTACACTCCACCAAATATTCTCTCATAAATAACCAACAAGTCAATGACCAGCGTTCTCACCATCTAAACCCACACTGATCCTTTATTCAGAAGAGCCCCTTCTTATCAGCATTACTTATTTTTTTAATGTCTCCTTTTTGTATCTCATCCCCTCTTCTCTCCTGATGCAGACTTTCTCATCTTGCTGTGTCCTTCCTGCTGATGGAGACTCACTGAGCTTCACTGTCACCACTGATTTCTCATCTGAGGACCTGAGAAAGGAGCTGTCAGGTCTGACAAATAGTCTGGAGAAGATCAGCCAGTGGGTCATCATGACAAGGACTTCATCAGGTACAGCGTCTGGTGACATTGTGTTTGTTTTTCTTCATTTTATTTACATTTTATTTTTTTTCACTTAACTTTGGAATTCTTTTCATTTCCTTTGCTTTGCTCAACTTAAGATTAATGAACAGAAATGTGTTTTAAAATGGCTAAGCCGGCTCAGTGCACAAATGAATTGTTTATTTGAGAATAGAGAAGACGTTAATGGACTGAAATTGAGCTCAGCGTCAGTGCTTTATAATATCAGAACATCTGAATCTGCTCCTGCTATCTTCGGTGTCCATTACATTCTGCTGAATGGAGTCCACGTTAAAAGTTCATGTTCATCCATTTTCAGCTGTGCTCCCCCTGGGCTCTCGTGTTTTATATGCTTGCTGTTGTTTGCTCAGAAGTCATGTCTCCCACCGACATTTAAAAGGAGTTTACAGACAATAAGCACTTTATTTGATATATTGTGATGAAGAAGAGAAGCAAATTGGAGGTCTACATCAGAACTCTGACTACTTGAGGACCACCTGAACATTTCACTGTGCAGAAAGTGAAAGGGTCTCAAAACTCTCTGAGTCTCTCTCGCTGTATATTTATTATTAATATGAATATTCAAATCTACATTTGGCCTAATTTACTAGCCCTTGTATATTTTATAAATGTTTTATTTTAAATCCTCTGCATTTGTAATATGTGTTTAAGAACTAAACTAAGATCCCACAATGCCATCTTCACAGTTTCCATTCTTCTTCTCTTCTCTTTTTATTTTCAGCTCATGAAGCTCCAGTTTTCGCCCTCCAGCCTCCTGAACCTCAGAGCAAAGATGACTTTTTAAAATGTGAGTTTGTGCTTTGACTGAATGGATCATCACAATTAAAATCATTTAAGTTATAATAGAGCAGGACAGGCTTAGGATATGAAAGTGTTGTGTGACTGAGGGGCTGAGAGTGATGGGGGTCCTGTGACTGGTGCATTATGGGATAGAGAGACTCAGGCAGTGAATCACCAAATCTGTCTGTTGTACCCGAGTCTTGATGTGTCCAGAAATGTCCAAAATGGAAAAAATAAAATAAAATCCACGTCATGAGGTGCACTTATTTTTTCACACGACTGTATATACAGACACAGATAAAAGTGTCGCTTTAAAAATGAAGCACAATTGTAGGTGAAATAAGTTAAAGCTGACAAAAGTCCTCGTCATCCTCTATTCTTTACTCCACAGAGCAGACACTTTGCTTTGAGTTCTCGACTTCACAAATTTTAAACATTAAAACAAATAAAAATGGCAGAGAAAATTATTGGGGGTCCTTAGAAGTTCAAAGACCTCACTGGACTGTGGTGACGTCTCAAGCTGACTGATTCCTATAATGAGTGTCACCGGAGTCTTCAGTCACTCAGTCAAGTCCTCACTCTGCTGTGTTGTGTCATTGTGTGCCTCACACTGAACGAGGACAAGAGAAGAGGAGGAGATGAAAAAGGTCACAGCCAAGGGTGGTCAAGGTGAAGACTACAAAACCACCTCCAAAGAGCTTCATGTTCCAGTGAGCACAGCTGGTAATATTCTCAAGATGTTTGAGGGTCTGCAGGACTGTAGCCCACCTCCCTGATGAGACCACCAGAGGAAAGCTGACCTCAGATTGAACAGAAGGAGAGTTTAAATGGTGGAGAAAAAACAAAAAAAACATCAAGAGAGACTCAGGCTGACCTCCGAGATCAAAGGACAACAGCGTTAAGTCACACCATCTGTTACTGTGTCAATGACAGTGGGCTCCATGGTAGAAGACCCCACTTCTGAAGGAAACATACAGACTGGAGTTTTCTAAACTGTGTGTTAATCAGCAGCAGTGCTGGAGAAGTTCCTTTGGACTGAAGAAATGAAATGAGAGCTTCATGGTGAGTCACAGCAGCTCTGTGTCCACAGAAGACAAATGGTCATTAATGGTCTGAGGTTGAAGTGCTGAATCCATGAAGGTTACAATGAGATGAAGAGATCATCAAGGTGTTTGGCAGTGAATGTCACAAAGGTGAAACCACCAAGAATTGGGGAAAACAAGACATTGGAATGTTGTGAAGTGTCTGCTATGAGCCCTGAACTGAATCCAAGTCAACATCCATGGAAAGAGCTGAAGATCACAGCTGGGAGGAAAAGGCGATCAGACATCAAGATGAGTGGGCAGTGAGAGGAGTAGAAGTCTCATCCAGAGCCACAGGAAGGGCTTGAAAGCAGTTGTTACCTCCAAATAATGAGCGACAAAACATGATGTGAGGGTCTGAATCACTTTGTGTGAGCCATCGGAATTTGATTTATTGTTTCAAATAATCTGTGAAGAGTCTGCTGTGTGAAATAAGAATGGCGGGTGACAGTCACTGGGGTCAGTTTACACTTATTTGACCGAAAAGTGGGATTTGTGTTTAAAAAGTGGAAGAGGACCAAAACTACTGGGGGAATGTCAGTGATAGAATCAGTAGAGAGATAGACGTGAATGGTGCTATATAATATAGAGATATTAAAGGCACTATATACTGTAAGAATTGGGAAAGAAATGATGTGATAAATGGATAGAGCAATGAGAGACAGAATATGACACATAAATATGAAAGGCACTATATAAGAGAAAGATGAGAAGTACACTAAAATAATAAATAATAGGAAAGACATTATAACACTGAGAGAGAAAATGACAAATAGGAAAAGGAGTTAAAGATAAATACAGTAGACAGACGTGAAAGGTGCTATATAATAGATAAAGGAGGAATGCAGTGTGGTGTGGTGATGAAGACTTTGGACTTCAAACTCTGAGGTTTTGGGTTCAAATCCCACTACTGACACCACTGTGTGACCTGAGCAAGTCACTTCACCTGCCTGGGCTACAATTGGACAAAGAAAAGAAAAGGAAACAATGGAATCTCAGATGATGGGCATCATCTTGGATAAGAATGACAGTCAAATAATAATATTCTTAAATCTATCTTAAAGACAGACCTCAGTATGTGCGTCTTGGGAACTGCACGTCTGACATTGTGGTCAGCAACACAGGAGCGCCACAGGGGACTGTACTTTCTCCGGTCCTGTTCAGCCTATATACATCGGACTTACAATACAACTCGGAGTCCTGCCACGTGCAAAAGTTTGCTGATGACACTGCTATCGCAGGCTGCATCAGGAATGGGCTGGAGGATGAGTATAGGGACCTAATCAATGACTTTGTTAAATGGTGGGACTCAAACCACCTACAACTGAACACCAGCAAAATCAAAGAGTTGGTGGTGGATTTTAGGAGGCCCAGGCCCCTCATAGACCCCGTGATCATCAAAGGTGACTGTGTGCAGATGGTGCAGACCTATAAATATCTGGGAGTGCAGCTGGATGATAAATTAGACTGGACTGCCAATACTGATGCACTGTGCAAGAAAAGACAGAGACGAGTATACTTCCTTAGAAGGCTGGCGTCCTTCAACATCTGCAATAAGATGCTGCAGATGTTCTATCAGACAGTTGTGGCGAGCGCCCTCTTCTATGCGGTGGTGTGCTGGGGAGGCAGCATTAAGAGGAAAGACGCCTCACGCCTGGACAAACTGGTGAGGAAGGCAGGCTCTATTGTTGGCATGGAGCTGGACCGTTTAACATCTGTGGCAGAGCGAAGGGCGCTCAGCAGGCTCCTATCAATTATGGAGAATCCACTGCATCCACTAAATAGTATCATCTCCAGACAGAGGAGCAGCTTCAGCGACAGACTACTGTCACTGTCCTGCTCCACTGACAGACTGAGGAGATCATTCCTCCCCCAAACTATGCGACTCTTCAATTCCACCCAGGGGTGTAAACGTTAACATTTAACATTATACAAAGTTATTCTCTGTTTTTCACCTGTATTATTATCATTCTTTAATTTAATATTATTTATTGTATCAGTATGCTGCTGCTGGAGAATGTGAATTTCCCATTGGGATTAATAAAGTATCTATCTATCTATCTATCTATCTATCTATCTATCTATCTATCTATCTATCTATCTATCTATCTATCTATCTATCTATCTATCTATCTATCTATCTATCTATCTATCTATCTATCTATCTAATAAGAGATGACAGGAAACACAATATAGAAAGAGAGAGAGAAACAATGACAGATGGGAAAGGCACAGAGAAATACATACAGGAGGTAAACGTGAAAGGCACTATATAATAATTATCTATCTATCTATCTATGTTGATAAAATAGCATATTCTGATTTATAACTTCTGTCATCATTTTCTAATTTCATTTTTAATTCCCACAGATTCTGTCCAATCAGATAAGCTCTTTGCTATCGATGGTGCACATTTGAGTATTCTTAGCGCAGCTCCTGATTGGTTATTGTTAATTGTCTGTGTTGTGCTCCGCCTCCAGTCCCGTTACACACTCCCATATTTCCTCACTCATTTTCTTTTCTCTTCTTTCAGACTTCTGTCCCCTCACACTGGACATCAACACGGCACACAGAGACCTCCAACTGTCTGAAGGGAACAAGAAGGTGACACGTGAGAGGACATGGTCTGGATATCCTGATCATCCTGAGAGATTTGATTGCTATGTCCAAGTTTTGAGCAGAGAGGCTCTGACTGGGACTCGCTGTTACTGGGAGGTGGAGTGCAGTGGACACTTCATCAAGATTGGAGTCACATATAAAGGACTGAGCAGGAAAGGAGTGGGCTGGGAGTGCCGCCTTGGATACAACGACAAGTCCTGGAGTCTGCAGTGTTGTAATTCCCAGTACTCTGTGTGTCACAATAACCAGCAGGCTGAAATCAGTGCCCCCTACTGCCCCAGAATAGGTGTGTATCTGGACTGGCCTGCTGGCTCCCTGTCATTTTATAGCGTCTCACACACAATGACCCTCTTGCACAGGTTCAACACCTCCTTCACTGAGCCCCTCTATCCAGGGATTTGTCTTTGTCCTAACTCCAATGTAACCATCAGCCATCTGACACCATGTGACCACTGACCAGTACCCTCCAGTACCCTCCCACAAGTGCAGGTCCTCTTTGTGTTTGTAGTTTGGGGTCAATATGAATTTTACACGATAGGTGGGGGTTGCACCTCTGTGAGTGAATTTTGAAATAAGAATGCAGGGTGAGTCAGGGTCTCCATTATTATTGGGTCTGAGTAGCCAATCAGGTGTGTGTGCCATAGTGAGGTGCGGAGACACCTCAGACCTACAAATACCAGTCTGACCAGCAGGGTTGATTCACAGCCATATGTCCTTCAGGCTGACACCCAAACAACTACTGTGTCCTCTGAGTGTCACCGAATGTCACCTGTTAAGTCAGTCTGTATAGCGCCTTTCAGTAGTGCTGCTCCAGCAGGATGACATGCCTGTCTCAATATCTAGAGCCACATTCCAGTGACTATTTAGGAGCACAGAGTGACAGAAGTGACTGGAGTGCTGGCCTCTAAAGAGACATTGTCTGCCCCTCTATTAGTTACTCAGGTGGTCTGTCACCTCTGAATGAATTCACTGTGGGTGTCTAAAGACAAGGAGTCACCACTCAGTCACATGTTGGCCATACTGATGGAGTTTGGTGTTTTACTGGGTCACTTGGTGTCACGTTAGACATTAAACTGTACCTTCTCCTTGTTGTTCCCACTGTCACCCAACCTCAAGGAGATGAGTCAGCTGACTGACTTCACCTTCACTGTCGGTGTTCAAAGTGACAATCATATGTGACACTTGGGGACACTTTTATCTTTCCACTGACACACACATTCCTAGGATTAATTTACAATTCTCTCAGGATCCCTCAAGGAGCGTCATGTCACCTGACATCAGTCTGTGTGAAGAAGCCAATGAAGGCCAAACCCCCCCCCTCCGTGAATTACAGGACACACCAGCAGATGCTGAGTACGACTTCTAAATCTGTCATCTTCATGGAGTATGAGGGGTTAAAAGGAAGAGGAGAAAGTGAATAAAGAGTAAGGGGTGAGGATGATAGAGAAGAGAGTCAGGGGGATAAAGGGTTAGATGAGTGACCTGAGCCAGAGTGAGTCACACGAGTGTGTCACTTGTGTGTTTGTGAGTTTTGCTCCTCCCTCCTGATTTTCTCCTCTTTGACTTGTCACATGCTGATGGCCGTCCTGTGATCACAGATTGTATTCCTTGTTGATCAAATCTGTATCTCGATGTGTGACTGACGTCTGATTCTTTAAGCACTCGCTCATCAGACAGGTTGTCACCCAATGAGCTTTTCACTGCTGACCTAAGCCCTACTGCCCTCTTCTCTCTCCTGTCACCTCGGCCATTGCTTCAGTCCCCACCGTGTGACCTCATAAAGCCACTGGTCTGTCTGGTCACTCAGGTCCTCATTGCAGCTGGACACTGGCAGTCGTTCAAAGTCTACAGGCTGACAGCCATGTTGTCCTGTCATCCGGATGTTTGTGTTGGTTGAGGGTCATCTCCTGCTGACCTTGGGGGCTTTTAGAGCTCAGGATTAATGAACAGACCATCATAAAAATGGAAATGTCAGTCAGCAGTGTGGGCAGGTGGGCACATTCAGGGCAAAATGTCATTTCAAAGTCGATGAGCACACTTGACACATCACCAGTCACTGATAATCGACTCCACATCAGCTCCTGTGGCCCTCATCGTGTGCTGTGAACTCAGACGCTGGTCCTGTGACTTGCACCTTAGTGACATTCCTGTGACTTTCAGGGCTGTGACATCAGCTGATTCTTCTGGAGCCAAACTGCGCCCTCTTGTGGCCACTCTACATATTAAACATACGAGAAGCTAGGATGTGAAGTGTTTGGTGAGATCTTAAAAAAATATTCAGAATATTGACATCACCTTGAAGGACAGTTTGGTTTTATAAGAATTAATTATGTAAAAGAATATTTAACTTAATCTTTAATTAATCCTTTGTTAATTATGATTAGATGTTACATTCACAGAAGTCGATGGCCTGTTAATGCTTCAGTTTGTAAAAATTTGAATTCCTTATTAATTTAAAAAGATCAAAAAAAAAAACATAAGGACAATTGTTATTTGTCAGATCTGTTCATTTCGTAACTTTTGATTTGTAAATTCCTCTGATCATATCTCAGGTTTTCTAAATTCTGTTGATAGTTGGACTTCTTGTTTATGATTAATCCTCTTTAATAAAAGGACAAGTGTCTGTGTGTATGTTTGTGTATCTGTCCAGTAACTTTGTCTCTGTCTTTCCAACAGATTGTGACTCACAAACATTAGCTCTACTTTTATGACTCCCATACAAATCAATATCATCCATTTGCAGAGCTGCAGCACACAGATGTCTCCACTGATATAGGCCAGCAGTTTTATGACAGAATGTGTGTTAGTGTGAGTGTGACTAGTGGGCACCACACTGGCCTGTAAACCTCCCTGCTGGCACACAACTGCTGGTCCAGACCTGCGACAGTTTCTTGTGCTTTGGCTCTACAAATAGAATGGCATATAGAATAGAGATATGCATTTAATTTGTCATTCCAACAGATGGCGCATCACAAATACTTGTAGTAATGCACTGTACTAGTACAAGCCATCTGTTGGAACGACAATTGCAATGTATTTTATTACTACATGCATTTCAAAATATATTCCAGCAGATGGTGCACTTCAAACATTAACACTGACATCTACATTGATTACTTAGAATTCATACCATCTTAGACATGTAGTTTCATGATTAAAATGAAAAGTTAAAAAAAAACATCCACAGCAATGAAGCTAATTATTAAGGCAGATGAGCGTTGCTCCCCATTCTGAGTGTTTGTGTGATTTAATGTAATACCTCAACCTTGCCATGCAAAAAATAGACAAGCCGTAATTCTGTAGATCTGGAAATATCTAATGTTGTGTTCCTAACTGAAGTGTCGACGAAACTCCTCCAGTATATTTAATTTTCTTTTATATTATTGGACGAAGTATGCGGCAAATTAAACCGTATAAACAAAGAGATAAAAGACACTAAAGTCCAACCTCACGTAATCCTTAAAACTGCCTATTCCAAAAATGCCAGGGTGTTTGTGGTCGCATTGTCAGGTGCAGCTCTCAGGTAGACATCTTCTTTGTCTTCTTCTCTCAGCTGCTCCTGTTAGGGGTCACCACAGCGGATCATTTTCATCCATTTCTTCCTGTCCTTGTCATCTTGCTCTGTCACCTCCATCACCTGCATGTCCTCTCTCACCACATCCATAAACCTCCTCTAAGGCCTTTCCTCTTCTCCTCTTGCCTGGCAGCTCTATCCTTAGCATCCTTCTCCCAGTATACCCAGCATGTCTCCTCTGTACATGTCCAAACCAACACAATCTCACCTCTCTGCCTTTGCCTCTCAACCATCCCACCTGAGCTGACCCTCTGATGTCCTCATTTCTAATCCTCTCCATCCTCATGTCACCCAATGCAAATCTTACCATCTTTAACTCTGCCACCTCCAGCTCTGTCTCTTGCTTTCTGGTCAGTGCCACTGTCTCCTGCCCGTATAACATAGCTGGTCTCACTACCGTCCTGTAGACCTTCCCTTTCACTCTTGCTGATACCTGATCTAAATCAGGGGTGTCCAACTCTGACCCCAGAGGGCCGCAGTAGCTGCAGGTTTTCCTTCCTGACACTTTCTTAATCATTAACCAATTTCTGCTGTTAATTGACTTCTTTTCCATTCCCTTCCCTTTGTTAATTGAAGAATCCTCTGAATTGCTTCTTTTTTTCCTTAAATGACAACCAAATAAAAATGAGATGTGAAGTGAACCAACGATTGACGAGCCAGGGGGTATCAACATGACCAGTTGGGGTATCAAACTCCCACCAGTTTCTTAATTAGAAGCCGATTGTTGTTGTTAATTGAACTCGTTATTTAATTCCATGGCTGTGCTCTCGTTTGACCACAGCAGAAAGCACATCAGCGTCACCGAGACCTTCATCTTTCTTTATTTTCTGATACTGTATGACAGCAAAGGTTATCTGGTCATGTGTCGGGTCATTTTGTATTTCATTACTGTTTGGTTGCTAACAGATAAGGGGTCTGAGTCTTAAATAGCAAGTCAAATAAAATGAAGGGCAAAAAAGTTAATTAGCAGCAAAAATGGGTCATTAATTAAGAAAATGGTTAGAATGAAAACCTGCGGCCCTCCAGGATTGACGTTGGACCCCCCTGATCTAAATTAAACAAGGAAACAGTCAAGTCTCCATGTGCCTTGTGTGTTCTTGAAAATGGTGATGGTAAGCAGGTGTGTGTGTGTAATGAAGAGTTACCGTTCAGGAGAAGCCATCTATCTACCCAAAGAGCACAATATTGTACCTTGTTTAACAAAGGCAAAAAATAAAAAATAAATAAATATCAAAAGATAAAATGACGATGCAAGTGTCTAACTGTACTTACCTTATTACCTTAGTTTATCCCACCGGACTCCCTTTCACTCGTCTACAGGATATCCAGCGTGAGGTATTCTCAGTTTTATGTCTAAACCCAAAGTGTTAAGTTCTTCATCTGACCGGTGCTGTAGACTCCTTGAGGTGAGGTTTGCTTCAGCCATACACCTCGATACACACACAG
Organism: Erpetoichthys calabaricus; assembly: GCF_900747795.2. Taxonomy (NCBI): domain Eukaryota; kingdom Metazoa; phylum Chordata; class Cladistia; order Polypteriformes; family Polypteridae; genus Erpetoichthys; species Erpetoichthys calabaricus. The sequence goes on from NC_041398.2 coordinate 2,696,236, forward strand.
CCAAGGGACTGGCAAAGCAGGGAATGGGATTAACAGTTGGATCCGCAATCTTGGATTCTGCCTCACGTGTGATGAAGGGTGTGAGGCAGAGCGTCGGTGATGTGGCACTTAATTCTAGGGAGGCAACAGTGCAACACGTCCTAACAACACAGTCAAGAAGGACAAAGCTACAAAATGGCAACAGGCCACACTTACAATTTAGCAATAAAAACAGTTTATTAATCGTCAATTCATTATTAACACCAAATGCTCATGTATTAATAATATCTAATGTACAAGGCCTACAAGAACTCAAAGTAAAGATGCAGAAAAAATATTTAAAGCAAAACAAAATGTCAAGAACGTTCACATTGTAACAGGCCTGGCTCATCTTTGACTAACTCTGCTGGCTATCAGATGAAACTCAGAAAGCAAGCTGATGAAATGTCAGCTAACAGGACCACCGCAGAACAATCCCACCACTCAGGTGAGTCCTTCTGAATGAAGACAGACCAGGGAGGGCAGCTGGCTTTGTTCACGTCTTACAAGTCTGTCCTTCTCAGAGTGCCATCCACTTTGTGCTCCAGTCCCAAACTCCAAATGTGCTACGGGGTGCAGTGGGGTTGCCGATCTGGAAGTGGCACTCTATACAGGGCTGATGAATGGTGCCATAAAAATCAACAAAAGTCATTGATCACAAATGTCACATTATGTGTTTGTGTGATCTTTGTGGTGACATTACAGTTTCAGAACATGCTAACTGATCAATGACAGACTTATTCAGTGCATGGTCACAGATTTGAAATCAAAAACACATGAACTCTGAAGTCTGCATGTCACGGCTGTCCTCAACAGTCCACTCAGGAGTGACTGACAGGTCTTTCCACCAATCAGCTTTCTTCTTTTGTTTTCAGTTGATACCTCCCTTTTCTGTGCTGTCCTTTCTGATTTTGTCCTCGTCACCTCTGCCACTGAGTGTATTTCATCAATGTCACCTCTTCATTTTGTGGTTTTCACTTTTTATATTTTTCTGCCCTCTTGCATTTCATGGCCAATGTACCCTTTTTAGATAAGTCCTTGTAAGAGTCAAGCTATACTCACACATTAGAGATCAATGAAATGAAATGTAAAAAGAGTGTGGCCAAAAAATGAAACATAAACTTACAAAATACAAAATGTCAAGCAGAGTGAACCAACTCCGAGTAGTGAGGTGGTCAAATGTGACCTTCAGTGGTGGGGGTACAGAAGGGGCCACTTTTCTGTCAAGTAAATGAAGCTGAAGCTTTGTGTAGCTGACACTCTCTCAAAGCAGAGCTTTCTAATCGTCCATCCTGCTGTTGGAGTTTATTGAGCTCCTGTGGCCTCCACCTTGTAGTCTCGACGTGAAGAAACGTTGTCTTGGGTATCGATATGAAGAAGGTGCTGAACTCAAACTGAAACCTGAACCAACACATTCGGTGTATAGAGCGTCCTTCACACACCACCCCAGGATATACTGACATCTTGTTATATTTTTAGGCTAATTTATCAAATGAACAGCTGGGTCAGCAGAGATCCCTGTGTGTTTCTGCTTTGTCTTCCCTTTTTCTCTTATATGTCAGACAATAAAATCAGTTCATTTCATTTTTATTGTTTTCTGCTTTCATTATGGTGTCCCATTTCTCATAACACTATTATTATTTTAAATAATATTCCACCTACACATTAATTGATATTCTTCACAGCGGTGGTCCCCCATGCTAACCCTAGCATGCTGTTGTGACTCCATCTTCAGGTCCTTAACATTTCTCTTTGAACCCTGAATGTTTCATTTTATTTGTATTTCAATCTTCTTAAATTCCCACTTTTGGACTCACCCTTGACACACAGCTGATGAATGTGTTTGGTTTGTAAAGACTCTTATCATTTATAAATGATAACCTAAATTAGTGTAAAAGTCTTATAAAGCCCCTCTACATTGGTCTGTCATGTGACGGCTCTCTTTTTAGTCTCCTGTCCTCCTCGACTGTCCCTCCCCAGTATCTGATTGGACAGCATTGGCTGTCAGCTGACGTCACTAAATGACTTCTTCATTATCAGGGTTAAGAACGGCTGTCTGCACTCAGCTCAGGCGTCAGCCATCAGATGACATCCCAGAGATGGTACAAGTTCATTGCTACTCAGATAAGGCCCCATCTCCGAAGCTTCGAAACAAAAATATTCCCCTCATTTTCAGTGGCATCGCCTGGTAGTTGGCACTGCACTGTGGATTCGATTTGACTTCTCCATTTTTTCATTATTACATTGAACTCTTTCAGTTGTGATTTGTGGTTGAAGTTGTTATCACCACACAGTACTGTTGATACCTCATTCTGTTGTCTGCTGTTTGTATTGTTCACCATCTTATGTCACAGCACTGGTGCAGAGATGATCAGTCCCTGTATGGCTGACATAATGGCAGTACAATTTCTGAGTCCTTCATGAAATCTTACATGTTGCTGATGACAGCTGATACAGGAGGACCACTTTCAACATTCAGAACAGCTAAGAGGCTTACCACAAGTAAACCAGTCATTTATGAATATGAAGGCCACTGCTGTCTGAAAACCGGTAATCACATTCAGGAGAACAATGAGGTTTTTTCTTGCACCTATAAGTTGTTGAAGAAGATTCTTGCTGTTTGTGAAATATGTGTTGTATTCCAGTGTTAATTCACATGTGGCTCTGAGGTTACCTTACATCTACGATCTGCTTGCCACTTTCAGTGTTTTCTCCACTATTTTTATGTACTTATTAACTACTTTAAACGGGAGTCCTTCACCTCATTCGGAAGATTTTTCTTAATTTTTTTGATTGAGGAGCCAATGGAAAGATCATTTGTTATTTCTGGGACAGGCTTTACTCCAATATGACTTTGTGTGTGTCTCAGAAAACTTTTTTTAGAAGAGTATCCTTTACCACATTCAGAACAGGTGTATGGCTTCTCTCCAGTGTGGATCATTCTGTGGCACCTAAGTGTGGTTTGACGTGGGAATCGTTTGCCACATTCTGGACAGCAGTAGGGTTTTTCTCCAGAGTGAATTCTCATGTGGTCTTTAAGAGTCCCGCGGTCTGCGAAAAGCCTGCCACAGTCAGAACAGCTGTGTTTCTTACCAGAGTGAATTATTCTATGTTTGTGAAGAGAACTGTTATATGAGAACCGCATTCCACATTCAGTACAACTGTAAGGCTTCTCTCCAGTATGACTTCTCCTATGATTATTAAGAGAATTGACACGTGAGAATCGTTTGCCACATTCCAAGCATTGGTGAGGTTTTTCTCCGGTGTGAAGTCTGATGTGACTCTGTAGGGTGCTTTGTTGTGAGAACTGCTTATCACAATCAGGACAATGATAAGGTTTCTCTCCAGTATGAGTTCTGATGTGGCATTGAAGTGTGTATAAATCTATGAATCGTTTCCCACATTCAGAACAGCAATGAGATTTTTCTACAGTATGGATTTTGGTGTGTCTATAAAGACTATTCTGGTTTGTATAACATTTGCCACATTCAGAACATACATACTGCTTTTTCTCTCCGGTATGAATTTGCATGTGTCTTTGAAAACTGTGTTTGTCAGAAAATTTTTTGCCACACTCTGGACAGCAGTTAGGTTTTTCTCCTGTGTGGATTCTGCTGTGCCTCTGAAGATGGCTTCTCGTTGAGAAATGCTTACCACATTGATGGCAACAATATGTTTTTGCTCCTTGGTGAATCTTCATATGCTTATTAAGATCACTTTTTTGTGTGAATTGTTTGCCACACTCCAAACAACATTTTTTTCCAGTGTGAATTTGGTTTTCTTTCTCTGTTTGTTGTCGATCAGTTTTGATGTCTTCTGTCTGTGTTACTCCAGTAGCAGGGAGAGAACTACACTGCAAAAAGGCTGCTGTCAGGTTCTCTGATCCTCTTGCTGATTTCTTCATACATTTCTCTTCGTATTCAACAGAGGGCTGACCAAAAGAAGGTGGAGAGAAGCTGCCATTCTTCTGTATATCTGAAATAACACAATCATTTTAATTGTTATTGTAATTATTTTCCTGACACCTTTATCCAAGGTGACTTAAAACATTTCAGACACAATTGGTTAAATTTCTCTTGTTTGTCCAACTGGAGCACAGGCAGGTCACGTGACTTGCTTGAGGTCACATGGTGTCAATAGCTGAATTTCAACCTGCAACTTCAGAGTTTGATGTCCAAATTCCTAAACACTACCTGCCTTTTAAAATAAATGAAACAGTACAAGCAAAGTGGTGGCACACTGGTGGGAGTTTCTTCATCACACTGAAGTGCCATTTATGGTCTGGCCACTCTGTGTGTGGTATTTACATGTTATGGTGCTGTCTGTTCAATTTCTCCACCTCTCTCTCATATGCACAAGATACGCATGATCTGATCAACCACTCAAAAATCAAAATCAGCCAATTTTCACTACAAATGACTTCACCATGCGGTGGGTTGGCACCCTGCCCGGGATTGGTTCCTGCCTTGTGCCCTGTGTTGGCTGGGATTGGCTCCAGCAGACCCCCGTGACCCTGTGTTCAGATTCAGTGGGTTGGAAAATGGATGGATGGATGACTTCACCAATGATCAGAAAATTAGCTGATCTTAACATCTGATATTGCATGCTAAAAACTGACTGAACTGTTTAATTATAATGGCAGATTATTCATACAGGCATCTGTCATAAGACAGGTTGCAGTAAGCTGGCCTAGGACTATGTCTTCATTTAGCATGTGCCCATTAGACACATGAAGGCTGACTTTTTCTTCTTTGGGGCACCTCTTGATACATACACAAAAAAGAAATGGTTGGCCGATGTGCGTAATATAAGATGAAATACTTAGATGATGTTTCATAAGTAAGAGGGAGGGAGAAAAATTATTATTAAAAAGCCAATTGAAACAGAAGAACTTTGCTCTTCTGCATTGCAAAGTGGAACCCATGTACTCATCTGTGACTGAACAAAGACTGATTGATTGAACTATTCCTGTCTTCCTTGTGGGTTACTTCTACAGAAGACAAAGTATCAACATTACCAAAATACAGAAACACATCCTCACCAGTCTAAAAATGTTATTGCCTTCCCATAAGAGATAACAAATTTGCAGTTTGTAATATATGTGCAAAAAGAAGTCAGTGATGGAGGATTCTCTGCTAACACTTCCAACAATACAAACCTTATTCAGTATCTGAGAAGTCAACAGAAAAGGGACTGGTGTGAAGAACGAGCTGTTCAAAGGCTGAGGCGACCATCAAGCTTAGTCTAGCTCAGTCGCCTACTCTCACTCGGCCTCCAATAATGGCGGCACTTAGAAAACTCAACCTTATAATACTGACAGCAAGAACGCCAAAGACTTACTGTGACAGCAAAAACAGTGGAATTCGTAAGCCTGGACAACCAGACACTTTCAGTTCTGGAAGATGTCACCTTCTAGATCATTTAGATCCACGATTCCATCTGCCAGTGAGTGTTTGTTGACTGATTTATTTGTTTAATTCATTAACCAGGCATTAGATGTTTTGACAAAAATCCCTTTTATTAGCCTTTCAGTGAATGTGTAGGTAGATGGGTGGAAAGGGATACAGAGTGTTTACCGTGCTGGTACATAAATATAAATCGTTATCAAGTGGACGTCAATTAGTTAGAAATTGTAATCAGCCCTCTTATTGCTTGTTGGGTAGAATGGTAGGAGCCTAGTTTTTAGACCTAAATAAAATAATACTAATCATGCGTAATAAGCATTGAGTATGAAAAGTCACTATACAGTTACAAATTCAGTAACAGATATTATTATCATAATGATTTTTGCCCCAAATTAAACAATGGTACAAAGACACGTATTTCACAGATGATTGCAAATCTCAAACACAAACTGTTTAGTGCCGGTGTCTCGACCACACAGACGCACTCGGAGCGAAAGACGACAGCCGAAAGATCCAAATAAACTTCCCACCAACACAACTGCAGAATGCATGAAGAAATTGTCAACAAAGATATAAACGATATTTGAGTCAGCAGCATCCAAGGTGAGTCTTTATCTCTGTGAACCTCAAACCACAAGAGATGCTGGGCCACTGGCTTTCTGGAGGACCAATAAAAGTCGTCGTCCTACCTGTGCCCTCCTTATACAAGTGGGGACAGCGAGTGTCTGTTCAGTATGGCAGCACACGTTGTTGTTAACAGGAGGACCAGACTGTCCTCAGAACATGCAGAGATGCTTATATTCGTAGATAAGAACCTGAAGCGTTCACCAAGACTGTCTCGTTTTTTTCTTGTCGGAGTAGACGGCTACAAATATCTAATTGAACATTTTATTTGATTAGAAATGTGGAGTATGATTAAAACAGGCCTTTTGTTTTGTTGAGCTTGTTTTTGTTCCATTATGTGTGCATTATGGGTAAATGTTCTTTGTGTATTCTTTATGCAGTAGCACTTTATTATGGAAGGTGAAGTTTATGCATGGCTAAAAATACATTTATCATTTTGAAAGAAAAAAAGGTATTATAATTATTATTGATATCAGCAGATCCTAATGAAATGGAATGGGTGATCAATATCAGCTCTAAAGACTCTGATCAGAGCCTCCCTACCCAATCATGTGTGTGAATTTTGGTTTTCTCTTTCTTAATTGTAATAAATGTGATGATACTTACATCCTCTAGAACCTAATCTGGCCTAAATAATAAACATACAAATATATCCGCTTGTGTTAGGGGGGCACAGTGTTTAGCACAGCTGCTTTATTGTTCATGTGTCCTGGGGTCAAATCCTGCCCACAGTTGTTCTACATGGGGGCTCTGAATGGCATTTCTGGTTATTCTGGTTCTTCCCCTCATCCCCAAAAACATGCAGGTGAAGTGGAGTGGTGACTCCAAATTGACCTGATGTGACTGTGGGAGATGGAGGGGCCAAAAATCATCGCTAAGTGAAGATTTCACACCACTGCCAACTTGTCCAGGCCATGCTGCCCCAGCAAGTTCAGGCAGAGAGCAGAACACAAGATGCTGAAAGAAGATCCTGAGACCCCCTGAATGTCACCATGGCTCATACAGGTAGCTCTTGTCACTCCTAACGTCAAAGTGCACGAGATTACCATTAGGAAGATAGGAAGATGAGGCACATATTAGGTGGGCACTGGCTTGAACAAATTCACACTTATTTAGTGCACAGGGCTGAGGATTTTAGTCTTAGTTCTTTCTTTCTATGGACATTTCTGCCTTAACTGACACACATTTAAGAAATATACATGTCTTTAACAAAATATGACTTTTGATATTCTCATTGAATGTAATGCGCTGTTGGCCTAACATACGTCACAGCTTCAGTCAAAGCTTCATGATGTTCAAGTCATGTGCTCAACACTTTAGATTTTACCTTATTCACCCAAGTTTTTCTAAATATCATTTATCAGGTAACCTATTGTTTGTTATCATGCACCTGAGCAGGTGGTCTTTATCCAAGTTCAATTAACTGTATTCTCCACTCTCATTTCAATCTTCTAAAAACATTAAAGCACTCGCAGTTAGAATTTATAAATGCTCTCTTTCTTTAATATTTAATCACATTACTCACTTATTCCAACACTCCCAGGTGACTCTTCTTCTTCTCTCCCATTTCCCTGTGTGATTTTCTCTTCAGACTCTGATTTCAGCTCTACAGAATTCTCCTGTGTAGCCAGTTGTCCCATATTAGTGGACCGGGGCTGTAAACTGGATGGAGATTCTTCACAGGTCTCTTGCTTGATAATATCCTCAGTTTCATGCTTTTGAAGTTCAAGACCAACAGAGAAATCATTCAAATCCTCAGCTTTAACGGCAGCAGTCACCCCCTTGCACTCCTCCTCCTCTTTAAAAACTGAAATTCTTTCTTCGTGATCCTCCAGCTTCACACACACATCTGGTGGTGTGAGCCGCTCACAGTCTTCTTCTTTAATGTTCGCCGTTTTTTCATCCACGCCATCTTCTTTGGCAGAGGCCATGCTCTGTGGTAAACTCTTCTCTATTTTTAAGTGTCTGCCCTTCTCAGATTCACGTGAGATGGGAAAGCCCTGTGAAAATAAAAGTGCAGAATTAACTTCATAAAGTCAGTAAAAATAATGAGCACACTTCAGGGTCACAGTGTCCTCCCTAAGGTTTGGTTCAAAGACACATTTCTCTTGATTTCTTCCCCTGCCTTACAGTTTAAAATTACAAATCAAACAATTCAGATGTGATCAAAGTGCACTGCAGACCTTCATTAAAGGGGATTTGCATACATTTCAGTCCCACCATGTAGATATGACAACACTTTATCTACACGGCACCATCATGTTTGGACACAGCAATGGCAGGTCTATTAAAGCCGTCATATTTAGGGCTTTGTTGGATATCCTCGCTGGACTTGAACTGTGCATCGGGAGCTTCATTCTGTTAAGTTGTTATATTCTATATCTTATATATGTGCTCCTATTTGTGGGATTATGGGACTGCATCCCGACTGGGAGTAGGACATTCGGGGTTTGAGGAGAGTGGGTTTGTAGGAGGTTACTTATGACAGGTGTGTTTTATGGGAGAGAAGAATAAAAAATGTGTGACTAACATCAAAGCACTTTGAGCTACATTTTTTGTATGAAAATGTGCTATATAAATAAATATTGTTGTTATTGTTATTAAAGTTTAACATTCGTAGTAGAGGATGGCAGGTAATTATAGAATCCTGCCTGCTTTTGACAAGAGAAAGGCATACGAGAGCTGGAAAAATGAAGATTTAATATGGACACGGGTTACTGAGCTTAGAAATAAAAAACACGCACTTGGGGTTGGACTGTCGCTTACCGGGACAGCATTGTGACGTCAATTTGAGCAGAAGACCTGAACAAAGATGAAGGTGTGACTATTCTGATAGAAAGGCTTGATGTTATGTTTAAAGGAGAAAAAGGATCGTAACTATGAGGCATTTTAATATTTGACAGAGTTAAAAGGGCAAGTCCATAGTGGATTATGTCATCAATTTGGAGCAGAGATACTCCTGATGGGTAATTCCACATCAAATCATCACACTTTTGGACCTCATTGTCACAGATTTTAACAAAAGCAAATTTTATGGAGATGTTCATGACATTATAAGGTAGCTTTAGTAATAAACTGGCCAATTTTACAATATATTTATTTACTATTCAAATTTTAACATTATAATCATTCATAACAAGGTCATTTTTTCATTTTCAGGATAGCATAATATTTTCCAAAATACAGAGCTGAAAAAGAGCTTTAAAAGAATATGAGAACCATTTCTGCGCAACTTATCTTTATAGAGAAATAGCCAGTCCTAATCCAGCACAGTGTTCAAACTTTGTGATCTTATATCTCCTTATTATTGTTGATCCAAGACACGTGCGATTTCAGTTCCATGGGTCACTCAGATGACCAAATCAGCAGGCCAATTCTCATTAAAATCTGTGACGATGAGGTCCATAAGTGTGATGATGTGACATGGAGTGACCTGCATGTGTAGATATAACATGGCTGTCCTGATGCTGTGTGAGCTTTTAAGCTGCTGGACACGACGTGTTTAGATACAAACCTAAGGCAGCTGGCATTAACAGCAGGGATGGCACTTACTTTTGCTTCAATTAAATTGGCTAATTAGAATTTTTGGAGAAAAGTCAAGTCTGGTAACAATGGGCATTACTGTCACACATGAAACTGCGTATTTCACAAGTCAGAGACAACACAACAGGTGGAGTTTGCAACGCAGGCAGAAGAAGTCACCATTGCAAGGCAATAATCTGTTAGACAAATATGGTAGGAGATCAAAATGCATTATCATCAGAGCACTGGGCTAAAGACTGCACAAAAATAAATAAACAGGTGATAACAACAGAGGAGACTGGAAAATACAGAGGACTGTGAAGAATGAAACATGATGTTTTAACACTGCAAAGACAATTACACAGTTTGTAACTGACCACAATTTAGCAGACCCCTGGAGATTTCTAACCCAAACTCAAGAACATATTCCTTCTACTCACCAGTGCATCATTGCTACTCAGGAATTGATTATTTCTTTATAGATAACAACTTCTTGCCTATGTTTTAATCGTGTAAGTACAACACTATTGTTATTTCTGACCCCTTGATTTTGGAGCTAAAATGACTATGCCCCACATACTCTTCTCGCAGATGGCATCTTAATTCACTTTTATCAGCAGATGATAACTGCACAGAATTTTTATCCAAGCAAATCAATTTTTTTAGAGACAAATACGCTTTCAGAGGTTTCTGCAGGAACACTCTGGGAAAACCTGAGGGCCTTCTTAAGATGACAGATTATCTCATCACCAGGTGTCCAAGTGAGACACTTCATATGAAAAGGCAGGCTCTGTATTCAGAACTCAAACTCTTAACAAGTAAAGAAACTGAACAATTCATTTTTAAATCAAGAAATGAAACATGATGTCATTTACAAAGGAATCAAACTCTGACACATTTAGTGTTTTGGTTGAATCTTTAGGATTAGCGGTAATTGATTCTGCTGGCACACTCACAGTCTATGGAGAGAAATGCTTAGACAACGACATTAGTCAGCCTGACCAGAATGAAGTCAAAAAGCTGAGGAACTCAAACATTTCAAGCAGCAGAGCTTTCATATTTGGAGGTGGCACCACACAGCGAGACCCCCAGATTGAGACCTGAGTGCAGCAGGTGACACCTCAGCAGCACACTGAACAGTCACAGGTTTGTTATGGTGGCTGGAGTGATTAACGTCAAATCCATGATGGATGTTCACTAAAACATCCCTAAAAAGGACACCAACACTTTTAGGTTTGTCATGAAGGCCGTGATCACTTCGACTGTGTGACTGGAGTTTGTACACAGCAAGAAATCTACACGGAGAATCTTCCAAACACAGTCACTCTGCCAAAGCTGCTCTGATGCTCCATCACACACACTGCCTTTCACACCACAACCCAAGGCCATCTGATAAGCTGAAGCTCTCCAACTGGGGGGTCTTCCTGTCCTGCTGAGAGTCACTTGACAAACCGGTTTGAAGCAGTTCAACCAAATCGGCCATCAAATTCCTCAGTTAGTCCTAAAGACGGTGTGGGGGTGGGGGGGTCTTTAAACATGAACGCTTCTCACCAATGAAATACTAATATCACATTGCTGTGTCTCATTTACAAATAAAGACATACAAAATATTTATCAACTTAAATACAAAAGTTCACAGCACAACAACATTCGAGTCGAGAAGACGAGAATAAAAAAATAAAAAAATAAAAAGGTGCTTCAACAGTCCCCGCTATCTGTAATTAATCTAATTATGATATTGTCTGGCGTATTTTAGCAGACTGTAGCGACCTCCGCACCAGGCTCGAAAAAGACGAAGTAAAAAAAAAAAAACAGACAGACAAACGTAGTAAAGTCTCTGAAAAGTTTAACTTGAACAGTCAAGAAAAGAAACGCGAGCTCGAAAACCCCAAAGCACAACCTTCTAAGCACACCAACACCCCCAAAATTACCGCATCAATCTTCCGTGCTGTACTCCACCCTCCCTCAATCGGACCGAACACTCACACACACAAAAAGAAAGGGCTTCAGCCTGGCTGGGATGCTGCTACACATTCATATAAACTGAGAACAGACTTTCTCCGAGAACACAATTCTTCATTGGAAGTAACGTCATTGGGGTGTAAAGAATTGGTTCACTTTGAAGTCCCTGCCACTTGGATTAACGCTTCTTCACATATTCCTCATAATTGTATTGCTTCTCAAACACACTTTACTTAAAGAAAACAATTTTCAAAAGACCCTTCTACTTCATAGTAATGTGGCTATTTAATCTACTCTCATTTTAAAATAACTTCTGTACATACATTTTCATATTTCAAACTAATTTCCAAAGCCCTGCACTCGCAGTAAATGCCGTCTGTCGGTTTGCCCCCTTATTTGTGAACACTGTGGTCCATTCTCAGCCCCCCATGACTGACCCCCTGCTCACCACTTTAAACAATGAGGACAGACAGTTGAGCTCCAGCCCATAATAGTCGAGTCGCGGCTCTGCAGCTTTCACATTTTAATGGCTTCATTTGGTTGGATGCAAACAACCCTGATGGGCTCACCACTACCCTGATTTGAGTCCTGTTCTTCATTTAACACGGCCATCTCTAGTAAGCTAAAGAATAAAAGTGTACAGAGAAATACTGAAAGTAGTTGTAAAAGATAAAAGACATTAAATAAAACAATACCGTTTCAAATATCACAAAAATGTACCGGTAATGCCATACCAGCTGTAGATTTTATTGTATCCCTCCAGCAGCACTAGCTTGTGTAATGTTTGCATTTTTATTTCTCATTTAGAGAAAAGCCAAGCAAAATGACCCCTTTTATTGGCTAACTAAAAAGATTACAATATGCAAGCTTTCGAGGCAACTCCGGCCCCTTCTTCAGGCGAGATGTAGGACCTGAGTTGCCTCGAAAGCTTGCATATTGTAATCTTTTTAGTTAGCCAATAAAAGGGGTCATTTTGCTTGACTTTTCTTTACATGCATAATGTCTAACACGGTACAACACTCTAGTATTTCTCATTTAATAAATCAAAGTCCCTCCGTTACGGTGAAACCGCACGAGCATCTTTCCTGATAAGAAAACACCAAAAATGAAATCATTTAAATTATTTCCAATAGATCTCAGTATGAGACAAACTTGTGGAAATAAACCTGAACCCGCCCTGTGAAGATACATCGTTCGCCGCCACTTTAATAAAGTTTACCGATGACGGCTTTAGAAGAAAGTGGAAAAAACACAAAGAACACGCAGAGCTCGAGAAAAATCAGAACTGAACGACGGGGCCGTGCGGGAGCAAGCGGCTGAACAAGCGCGTGCCCGACGGACAGCACAGTTCGGAGCATGCGCGAAATCAAAAGGAGAAACGGCGCGGAAAACTACACAAGCTCGAAGAGAGCAGAAGCAATCCCGAGTTAACGCGCCTTCGCCAAGTCAGATGTAGCGTTACATTTCACGGAAAACCGACCGGAAAATAAATTAACGCAGCAGCAGATAAAAGTGCGCGAACCCCGTCGTCCACAATAAACTCGTGAAGGTGCGATTTGCTGTGCTGCCTCCTCCTCCACATAGCGCTCAATCCCCAACACAAATTTAAAGCCGCTCAGCGTGTCGCGATCTTCCTCACTGCTGCCATTCCCACCCGTACGCGATCGTCACGTTCGACTTTGTCTCACCTTCCTCACCTTTGCTTGGTCTTCTGGCCGTAAAGAAGTCTGAGCACGAGGGTCTCATAAGAGCAAACAGATAGGAACTACAGCACGCGGTAGATACAGTAGCTACTACGTCATTCGTGGACCGCCCACAACACCACGACACGCCCACTGCAAGGATGAACTGCCCGCTTATTTATGGCATTTAATCCGTTTAACATGATATCAGCAAGTACCGTTGCTTTTAATTTTGATATCGAGTTGTTAAAATTTTATATCACGCTTTTGAAACTTAATTAAAAAAAAGAGAGCTTAAATGCTTACATAGCATGGCAGGCCACTTTAACATTTAATCCATTGGTATTGTAACTGTCTCTTGGTGAAGACACCAGTTTAATGTGATATATTCACCAACAAAGTCAAAAACCCTAAAGATATTATTATCATTGGATGCAGAAAATGCATTTGATATGATTGAATGGAACTACCTTTTCACTGCATTGGAGAAATTTGGGTTTGGCCCGACTATCTATCTATCTATCTATCTATCTATCTATCTATCTATCTATCTATCTATCTATCTATCTATCTATCTATCTATCTATCTATCTATCTATCTATCTATTTGTGCATGGATCAAACTACTGTATACCAATCCAGAAGCTTCAGTTTGTATTAACAACATTTATTCAGACTACTTTAAACTAGAACGTGGCACCAGACAAAGATGCCCCTTGTCACCACTGCTGTTTGCAATCGCCATTGAACCACTGGCGGTCCATTGTCGAAATTCTTATCAGATAAAGGGGATTATCAAAGAAGGACTGGAACAGAACATTTCTCTGTATGCAGATGATATAGTTTTATATATATCAGACCCAGAAAACACTGTGTCTGCAGTTTTAACAGCACTTACGGAATTTCAAAAGATCTATGGTCTCAGAATTAATCTGAATAAAAGTATACTCTTTCCAGTGAATTCACAAGCATATAATATCAGACTGGACACCCTACCTTTTACCATAGCAGATCAGTTTAAATACCTAGGGGTAAATATCACAAGTAAACATAAAGCTCTTTATCAACAAAATTCGCCGTCTGTATGGAAAAAATTAAGCAAGACTTGCATAGATGGTCAACCCTCCATCTCAGTCTAGCTGGAAGAATTAACGTTGTTAAGATGAATATCCTTCCTAAGCTTCTTTTTTTTATTTCAAAACATTCCAATATATATCAATAAATAATTTTTTAAGCAGTTAGACTCAACCATAACCTCATTTATTTGGAACTCAAAACATTCACGTATCCGAGGAGCGACCCTACAAAGACCAAAGGCAGAAGGTGGCATGGCTTTACCTAATTTTCAGTTTTATTACTGGGCAGCAAACATACAAGCCATAAAAACCTGGACTCAAATAAATGAACATACACAGGCTTGGTGCGCAATAAAAGTAAAATCCTGTAGTACTTCTTTATACTCCCTGCTCTGCACTCCAATAAATGCAAATCATCGCAAATATACTAATAACCCAATTGTGCTTCACTCTCTCAGAATATGGAACCAATGTAGAAAGCAATTTAAGATGGAAAATCTATCTGTGGCACCCCTGCAAGAGAACTTCCTCTTTCAACCCTCGCAAACATATCTAGTTTTTAATATATGGAAAAGATTTGGGATTAAATTGCTCAGAGATCTTTATATAGACTATATCGTTGCATCCTTTGAACAATTACAATCCAAATTTTACCTTCCAGCTACACATTTCTTTCACTATCTTCAAATTAGAAACATTGTTAAACAGAACCTGCCTGATATTCCTCATCTCGTACCTTCCACCATGCTTGAAAAAATACTGCTCAATTTCGAGGACTTAGACAACATTTCTGCAATATATAAAATTTTATTAGATTCCCTTCCTTTCAAATATCCAAGAGGACATTGGGAAAAAGATCTCTTAATCAATATATCAGAAAAGGAGTGGAAGGTAGCAATAGAGAGAATTCACTCGAGCTCCATATGTGCAAAGCATAGAATTATTCAACTAAAAATTATATATCGAGCTCATCTGTCTCGCTTAAAACTGTCCAAAATGTTTCCAGGCCAGGATCCAACCTGCAAATGCTGTAACCAAGCTCCTGCCTCACTGGGTCACATGTTCTGGGCCTGCACCAAACTAACATTATTTTGGACCAAAATGTTTAAGTGCCTTTCAGACAGCCTTGGTATCACAATCCCTCCTAACCCATTAACAGCTGTGTTCGGTATTCTTTCAGACGGACTTGAAGTGGAGAAAGAGAAGCAAACGGTGATTGCATTCACTACACTTTTGGCACGCAGACTTATTTTGTTAAATTGGAAGAATCGTAACTCTCCTCTTATAAGTCAGTAGGTAACCGATGTTTTATATTATTTGAAATTGGAACAAATCTAATTCTCAGTTAAAGGATCTGAACAGAACTTTTTCAAAACCTGGCAGGATCTAATCAATAATATTTTAGAATAAGAAGAAATAAATTTATTTCCGCATCTCTTTTCCTTCTCCATTTATCTTTATTGCCATATCAAACTCAAAAATTTAGATATGCTTAGAAGCTTTAAGTATTACTCCTTTGGCTATGCTCTCCTTCTCAGGGGTTTGATTTGTTTTTAATCCTATTTTTTGTAAAAATTGATCTATTTGTACAGAATGATTATAATAAAATTAATAAAAAAAAATTGAATATGATCCCATATTGCTATAACAATTATGTTATTATGTTATTATATAGGAAGTCTCCCATCTTGTAGGGTTTTTTCTTCACATTATTGATTAGTCAGCTGACAAACACAGAAACACAGACTTACAAATGACATAAAAGAGCATCTGCCACCCCAGACTCTGAATAAGAATAATTAATCTTCTTTTATTTTTCATTCCTAGATTCTAAATCCCCCTTCATGCCCAAGCAGATTACTTGGCTAAAGCAGAAGTTCTTTAAACAACATTCAGCACAATGGAGAAAGCAACTGTTCACAAACAGACAGCCTTCACTCATTACAGTCATTTCAACATACAGTATTTGGCAATTGCTTCATTCTTTCAAATATTGTCACATATTGTCATACTCATGTTCACTTTTACAATTGCACTTCATTCACAGAATAAAGTTCTCTTACAATTGTATTTCATTCACAGAGATCTCTATCACACCTGCTATAAACTCACTCGAGTTTGTGCATTTTTTTATTTATAAGTTTTCACTGTTCAACGCACTTAAACACGTTTTTTTCCTTCATGCTTATTATTATAATCAAACAACTGCTCAGACTGCAAGCTGGTACTACTTTAATTAAATTAGGAGTACATCTTACCTCAGTTTCATACGCGCTAGTCTCCAGATCATGAAAACTCTGTGGTGAACCCGATTCAGCGTCAATCAAGGAAAATATTTCCGTGGCAATTCTGGTTCAGCAACAATCAAGGAAAATCCACCCATCGGGAAATCATGCAGCACAATTCCACAACAAGAAAGTATTCCCATCAAAAGTTATGCAGTCACAAAGAATATCCTGACTTAACAAGGAAAACCTACATGCTCAATCCTTTATTTCCTATCGCCGGGCAAGTGTGCTAACCACTGCGCCACCATACTCTTTACCTTTAATGTTCCTAAAATACACAACCTCCATTCACACACATCAGGCACATTCTGCTCCTCACAAAAACTTGTCTCCCTTTTCATTTAGTATTATCAAAAGAGCATTTTTCCTTTAAACTTGATCAGGGTTTAAAAGGAAAAATGTTTTGCACGTTTACAAGCTTAAAACAAAGGTGGAGACATTCTATTTGCGTTAACCCAATTACACATATCTTATTATGATTATCTTTCTTTGTCGTGTGAGAAACTGTTTCATTCTTAAATCCACACTTATCCAATTAATACCTTCTTAAAAGTATGGCCAGTACTTACAGGAAGGTCACAGAGGCATGTTTCTCATTTCAACGTTTAAAAAAACAAATGTATTTATTCTTTTTCCAATTTTAAGTTAGAGCTCCTTTACTTTACAGTTTCTTTTTAAACACTAGCTTATAAGGTAGGTTCGTAATATAAGCTATATTTATAAGACAATTTCAATAATTTCTGTGTGTTTTAAGCACACAGCAATACTTTAAATAGTACAATATAGGTGGGGGTTGCCAAAACCTTTAACCTTTAACCTTTTTGGCAACGTGATAGCTACAGCTGCACAACTCATAGACTGCTTTTTTATTTTTTTTTTAACTGGCGGACGAATCGTGTATTTTGGATTACGTTGGCCTGCTATTATGCCATGAAAGATTTCTACAATTTATTTTAGCAAGCGCGATCAAGCCGTTCTGGATTTTATCAGCATTTATACTGTTCATCTTTAAGTAACTGATTACCAGACCCGCTGGATGCGTGACTGACTCGTCAAACAACAAGGTAAGTGCATGCCTGCCTACATCAAATCTTGCAGCTCTTGGTAGCTTTTAAAAAATATTGTTTCTAGTGGCTAACAATGCAACTTATTTTAATAACTGTGTTCCCCAACACAGCATTTTTACTTCTCAGGCAGATTTTGGGCTTCGTACAGCAGCTGATTAACCTGTGTTGTCCACTTTAGTGCAGTTTCACTTTATTCTGTACAACCAGTCTCGTGCTATAAATTTAAAACTGTTGTTTTCAATTTATTTTTGTCCAGTTTAGTTTCATCATTTATTCCCACATTTATAATTATGCTTTGGACTTTTAAGTCCAACTTGCATAATATAGTTAGCAGACGCTACCACGAGTCGACGGCAGCTATCTGTTTTTTTTTTTTTGTTTGTTTGTTTTCTTATTGCCCCATGCACTGTGGCCCGTTACAAGATCGCCTCTTGTACTTTTACTGGATTAATTAATATCCCTATTCCAGTTAGGGCCAGGCATTTTAAGGCAGTATAACTCGGTGACGGGAGTCCATGTTCTGAGCACGCAACCATCCCAATACACTCAGTATCCGACGGAGACCTTCCATGTCATCATTAACAGAAGCATATTTTATATATATATATATATATATATATATATATATATATATATATATATATATATATTACATTATAAATATGATACGGTTATTAATTTAGCCACAATCCTGCCGACTACGCCAATTTTGTTTCCTTAAGAGGCAGTATCCATCCATCCATTTTCCAACCCACTGAATCCAAACACAGGGTCACGGGGGTCTACTGGAGCCAATCCCACCCAACACAGGGCACAAGGCAGGAACCAATCCCAGGCAGGGTGCTAACCCACTGCAGTAAGAGGCACTAGCTCTTTGGAAATATGTTCTTTTGAAATTGCGGTGTTTAAAGTAAACGAAAAATATATAGATATGATATTAAAAGGCGATATCCCTCCCATAGTTATACGGCGGTAAATAATCACTTAAGAGAAAAAGATATACCTTAGCTTTCTTTACTGATGATTTACATGGTATTACAGATGGGAAGCTTATGACAAACTTTATCAAGGTGGGAACTTGATCTAAATAGTCTGCTATCTTTCGTCTGCTGCGTAGGAAGGATTTTTGGGACGAATGACGGTATCACTCATTCGGCCGTCAGCTTCAAGTGTCTTGGCAGCAGTCCAAGCCTTATATACAGTAATCCCTCGCTATATCGCGCTTCGACTTTCGCGGCTTCACTCTATCGCGGATTTTATATGTAAGCATATTTAAATATATATCGCAGATTTTTTGCTGGTTCGTGGGTTTCAGTGGACAATGAGTCTTTTAATTTCTGGTACATGCTTCCTTAGTTGGTTTGCCCAGTTGATTTCATACAAGGCACGCTATTGGCAGATGGCTGAGAAGCTACCCAATCAGAGCACGTATTACATATTAAATAAAACTCCTCAAATATATTGTGAGCACGGGGGCTGTTCGCACCCCTAGAGGATACGGCCAATCCTTAAAAAACGCTGAAAGATTACCTTCACATTGCTCTGTTCCTTGCTGGGCTTACATGTGGCTGCTTTGTCAAGCGATATGCTTCCTGCACGGTGCTTCACATACTTAAAAGATCAAACAGCACGTATTGATTTTTGATTGTTTGCTTTCCTCCCTCTCTCTCTCTTGCTCTGACATTCTCTGCTCCTGACGGAGGGGGTGTGAGCAGGGGGGCTGTTCGCACACTGGCCTAGAGGATACGGACGCTCGTCTAAAAATGCTGAAAGATTATCTTCACATTGCTCCCTTCTGTGCAGCTGCTTTGTCAAGCGACATGCTTCCCACACGGTGTTTTGCATACTTAAAAGCTCGAACGGCACGTATTGATTTTTGATTGTTTGTTTTTCTCTGTCTCTCTCTCTCTCTCTGACATTCTCTGCTCCTGACGGAGGGGCTGTTCGCACACTGGCCTAGAGGATACGGACGCTCCTCTAAAAAATGCTGAAAGACTACCTTCACATTGCTCCCTTCTTTGCAACTGTTTTGTCCGGCGGTGCTTCGCATACTTAAAAGCCAAACAGCACCACTGATTTGTTTGCTTTTCTCTCTATCTCTGTGACAGCCTGTGCTCCTGACACGCACTCCTTTGAAGAGGAAGATATGTTTGCATTCTTTTAATTGTGAGACAGAACTGTCATCTCTGTCTTGTCATGGAGCACAGTTTAAACTTTTGAAAAAGAGACAAATGTTTGTTTGCAGTGTTTGAATAACGTTCCTGTCTCTCTACAACCTCCTGTGTTTCTGTGCAAATCTTTGACCCAAGCATGACAATATAAAAATAACCATATAAACATATGGTTTCTAGTTCGCGGATTTTCACCTTTCGCGGGGGGTTCTGGAACGCAACCCCCACGATCAAGGAGGGATTACTGTACTGGTTTCTCCACGTGCAGGCTCTCTCTCTGGTCTCCAAACAAGGACAGGAAAGGACTCAACCCCACCACTGCTAGACTAGTGGTTTCTAAATGCAGCATAGCCCCTGTGTGCCATACTTGGCTTGCACGTGTGAATGAATCCATAAAACAACTCACACAGAGACAGTGACACCAAACTTAATATTATAACAAACTTATTATAACAATTTCCAATTCAGGAACACAAGGTGAGAGGACAGCAGTCTAGATACTTTTGTCACTTTGTGCTCATACATACAGCCATCTGCCAATAGCACTTTATACTCAGCCTTTCACTTGTGCTGCTCAAGCAGGTCCACATGTTTGTCCTACTTAACAAGTGACATTCACGGGACACAGCAGTTGTTGGGGTCTCAGGCTGTAATATATGTACTCTTGCGAGGCAAAGTAAGTGACCCCCCCTTTGGAATTCCCTGGAATTGATTCCTACTAAAATGTGATCTGATCTTCATCTAAGTGTCAATTCAAGGCAAACACACTCTGACTACACTAATGACACACAAACTGTTCTACTTTCCATGTTGTTATTAAGCACATTGAGTCACCGTGTAGGCCAGAAACACTAACTGAGCCCTTGATCTGAAGATCCTGTCGATCCTCCTTTATCAGCCACAACCTCCACCAAACGTTTACTGTTGCTGCTTATAAAACCTGCACAGTGGTGAGGATGACTTATGGACCCTTTCTTTAGTAGTTTCAACAACAGCTGCTCTGAAGGCAGCAGAGACAAAGCCTTTATGGGAAGAGTTCTTCATTATGTCCAGTAGTGGTTCTGTAGCAACAACTGGTGAGCTTTACAAAAAATGAGTTGGTAGAGTTGGTCTAAACAACTGATTAAAAGTTTCATTTCAGAACTTAAATCTAAAATCATCTCAATTTAAACTTATTAAAGTGACAAATGCAAGGATTGACCTGATCTGATCCAATGTCATTAAAGCTGGTGGCTGAATGTTAACGTTTACATTATTGAGTTTATTAATAAAAACATTTATAAAGTCACTGCTACTAGGCTTCTTGTGGAATTGCCGGGCAGTTTTGATTTCTTATTTTTAGATCAGCTATTAGAACTTGTACTTTTCTAAGTACAACTCCAGAGATATTTTATATCTTCATCTATTTTTTGTCTCAGTAATGAGACTCTTTCATATTCAGATCTTTCTTATGCCAGTCGATTCTCTCAGTCCATGCATATCAGTAAGCCTATAACTTTGAAGATCTCCATTTGTGCCCTAATTCACCACTTTCTAATTTGAGACAGATTGTATTATCATTAAACTAGCCAACCCGCGGCGTACCATACGCCGCATAATCAGGCCGCTTTTTTAATGATTTTTAAGCACAGGGAAAAAATTAACATTTGAAAAATCCGGAGGAGAGGGGAAGGACGCCCATTACGCCCCATCCGTCATGCTAGTCTGCTGATTTCTCATTCAGTAACCTGTGAGTAGTGATGGGCGGGATGAAGCCTCGCGAAGCATCAACACGTTTGAAGCAATTGTGTCGGAAATCGTATCGAAGCTTCGAAGCATTTGACACTCACCTCTCTAGGGACACCTCCTGGCCATTTTCATTAACGTTACAGAAACTTATGATCCACTTCAATGACGTCTGTTAAAAGTCATATTGGTTTTATTTTTTCATAGCTACAGACTGACAACGAAGAGAAGGGTTCGTCAGCAGCTTCTAGTGTCTGATGTCTAAAAAATATAAATATAACTAATGCCGACAGGCAGAATGCACTATACGATAGCAAGAGTTAAACAAAATAAGACGCCTCACCTCATGCATTCCCGGCTCTTTCAATTAGTATTTACTTTTGCACTGTATCATTATAATGGCTCCTGTTATTAGTATTATAATTAACCCTGATCTTTTCTTGAGATCACATTTAATAGCCTTAAATGTTTTCTTTGCTCTGACTTAATTAAAACGGAGTAGACAGAAAATAAAGGTTTATCCCTGTACTTTGCCATGATATAGGTAAGCACATCTGAGAAAGAAAATGTGAAATCCTTAAATCACAGATGTCATTATTCGATCAAGTATTAAAATCTGCAGTGCTTCGAAAGCTCGACACAGTGTTGAAACCTGAGTATCGAACGGCCCATCACTACCTGTGAGTCACGTAGTGTTTTCATTGTTGTTTGCGATTCTAGCCGCTTTTCGCGTACTGAGTTGTTCGGGAGTCACAGTTGAGAAACAGTTTTTTAATGTCTTTTAAGCACAGGGGAAAAAATGAACATGTGGCCCGGTGCATTGTTTAACTGCCTTGTGGCGCTGTAATAGTACGGCTGCTTTGCAGTAACGAGACAGTGGAAGATTGTGGGTTCACTGCAAACCAATCCGCGCCGCTTTTTCAATGTTTTTTAATCCTTCGAGTTGCTAATTAACTAATTAACACCCACCCACTCAGCTTGTGTGAAAAAAATGCGCCCGTTCTTTCATCATTTTGTTGCAGCCTATCAAAGACTTGCTGATCATGTTTTGTAGACTCAATATATATTGGCTTTTCACTCAGCGCGAGGGCGCGCATTCATCTCTGATTATTACATCTTGCTAGACTAATCTGCTACACGGCTGCGTTTGAAAACCCGACTTGAGTTTCACCGGCATTAATGATTAGGAATCTGGTTGGAACAAAACCCTGCAGCCACAGGACCGAGTTTGGCAAACACTGCTGAACAGAGACGAAACCGACTCAGGTGAGGAGTGGGGGCGGGCAAAGTAGTTGCAGCTATTGATTATTCAGTGTTGTTTGCCTGGATGTCTGATCTGCTCAACAGGATCATAAATAAAAGGAAAACAATGTGAAGGCAATGTCACAGGTGATCCTGTGGTATAGCGGGTCCACAGCTCCCCTTCAAAAGGCCATTTTTAAATAAATAATTATCGCACTCACAGTGTAGACTCGTATTTCGGGCATTTCTCCCCTGTGCAGTGTGTGAGCGAGTGAGGAGAGAGAGAGAAAGCCGGTACGTTACAGTGAGCGAGAGCAGGCTCGAAGGCAATGTGTTCCTGTGGTATAGCGGGTCCATAGCTCACATTCAAAAGGCCATTTTTAATCAGGCGACTGACAGTAGTGGAGTCAGGCACAGAGAAGGTCAGCTGCAGAGAGAGCGTCTCGACTGTTGCAGGGCCTGAAGCAGGTGAGACGCTAATGAAAAAGAGGCACAGGGCTTATTGATTTTTAAAGACTGCTTCCTTCATTGTGTTTTAACTTCAGTTTTAAAGGATTGCGCGGCTCTCTCTTGCGCTGCCTGTGTGTGCCTCTGTCTCTCTGTGGCGCTGCCTCTGTGTGTGTGCGTGGCTCTCTCTCACGCGCTGCCTGTGTGTGCGCTTGTCTCTCTCTCTCTGGCGTTGCCTCTGTGTGTGTGCGCGTCTCTCTCTCGCGCGCTGCCTGTGTATGCCTCTGTCTCTCTCTGGCGTTGCCTCTGTGTGTGTGTGTGCGCGCGCGGCTCTCTCTCTCGCGCTGCCTCTGTGTGAACCAAGATTCCACTGAGGTTGACTAATGAAAAGTCAACGTAGCTCAGAGTTGCAAGTGGAATGTGGCACAGACAAACAGAAATGACGGCATGTTTTTCGAGGCGTTGCGTCCGAGTTGGTGGGCGTGACTGTGATTTTTTCGTTGTATCCAATGGTCTAAGAGTTGGTGGGCGTGGCTCCTTCCTGCGTGCGCCATTGGCATCTTACTTGTCGGCGGTTTAGTGAATCCACGCCCCTTCCAGCGTGCTTTCCATGGTCGGCTACTTGTCTCCTGGCTTAGTGAATTATATAATCCACGCCCCTTCCGGCGTGCTTTCCATGGTCGGTTACTTGTCTCCTGGCTTAGTGAATTATATATATAGATATTGACATATCCCTTTTCACATCAATTTAGTTTTGTTAGAGAATACCAGCTTTCTCTAAATCCATGGCAGCTGATACATTTGATTTTTTTTCTCCATATTCGGGTTTGAGTTTCTAAAGATGTCACCAAAACTTGAAGTATGACTATTATCTGGACACCTCATAGTTTGTTTCCAAACTGAGTGTTTATTGACAAAGGAAGGAGATCAGAAATAATTCAAAAGATCTACAATGGCTTTATTAACAGGAGAGAGAATCACCATATGTTCTTAATGTTAACCAAACCTAAATTACAAAGTGTAATGCCAATAAAAATATGAAGAAACCATAAAAATAAACATCAAAAAAATCTGTCTATGGTGTTCAGCTCCACATTTTTGTGAATATCAGTTTTCATAATTGCTGTAGTTGATATATTTAAATAAGAATATGGAGTAATCTCTACAAGATACTATTATGTTTGATACTACATGTAAATGTCTCAAAGCACAACATGGCTGTCCAATAACATGAAACCGTCACACAGACATCATCAAGAAATCATAACCTGATCATCAAAGGGGCCGATCCTGAAGTGTGGAGACCTTCAGACAGGCAGGATAAAAGAGGAATGGATGCAGGTCAGTGTAATAAGTGTATATGTCACTGTACTCTGTACAAATCTATACTAATTAATAAAAGGCAAAGCCCTCACTGACTGACTGACTCACTGACTGACTGACTCACTCATCACTAATTGTCCAACTTCCCATGTAGGTAGAAGGCTGAAATTTGGCAGGCTCATTCCTTACAGCTTACTTACAAAAGTTAGGCAGGTTTCATTTCGAAATTCTACGTGTAATGGTCATAACTGGAACCTGTTTTTTGTCCATATACTCTAATGGAGCAGGCGGAGTCACGTATCGCATCATCACGTATTACGCCTCCTACGTAATCACGTGATGTGAAAACAAGGAAGAGATTTACAGCACGAGTCAAACGCGGGAACGAAGGTAAATGACGTTAATTGTTGAGTGTCTTTTAATACTATGTAATTGTTGAGTGTCTTTTAATACTGTGTAAGCATACATATTAACAGATGTGCAATTAAACGTGTGCATTTACGGGGTGATTTCTCAGGCTTAAAGCTCGAAGTGATCACTTGAGTGAAGGCAGCTTCACAAAAAACAGATCCTTAACAAATTGTTATTGGTATATTTTACCTCAATTTTAAAAGGTTTTCTTTTCTTCTTAATAAAAATTTAAAAGCAGAACTTCGCCGGTGCAAAGCGCGGGGATTTGAGCGACTGACGCATACAGACATATTCATGAGTGCAGGTACTTCGGAAAGAAAGCACCGTGTAAACCTAAAGTTTAAATTAAGTTCATAGACCTACAAAAGGTTGCCATTGATTTCAGGCAAGATTGCTTTTCTCCTGTACAACTATACGTTGCATTCTCAAGAGTGTGCTTGCACGGCTTGGTCATATTACAACCGGAGTGCTGAACTGACAACGTGATATACAAACAGAACAATCGTAAAAACAGGATTAAATAAAAAGGCTGCTTCCGTTGGCAAAGCAACGAAAAAGGAAGACCTTATATGAAGTTCGTTTATAAAACAGCGGAGAGGCTGTGTGAAGTCAGCTTCACAAAAAAACAGATCCTTAACAAATTTTTATTGGTATATTTTACCTCAATTTAAAAAGGATTTCTTCTTAATAAAAATTTAAAAGCAGTACTTCGCCGCTGCAAAGCACGGGGATGTATATATATATAGATAGATAGATAGATAGAGATATATATGTATATATATATATATATATATAGATAGATAGATAGATAGATAGATAGATAGATAGATAGATAGATAGATAGATAGATAGATAGATAGATAGATAGATAGATAGATAGATAGATAGATAGATAGATAGATAGATAGATAGATAGATAGATAGATAGATAGATAGATAGATAGATAGATAGATAGATAGATAGATACTTTATTAATCCCAAGGGGAAATTCACATGCTCCAGCAGCAGCATACTGATAAAAAATGATATTAAATTAAAGAATGATAAAAATGCAGGTATAACAGACAATAACTTTGTATAATGTTAACGTTTACCCTATGGGTGGAATTTCAGAGTCAAATAGTGTGGTGGAGGAACGATCTCCTCAATCTGTCAGTGGAGCAGGACGGTGACAGCAGTCTGTCGCTGAAGCTGCTCCTCTGTCTGGAGATGATCCTGTTCAGAGGATGCAGTGGATTCTCCATGATTGACAGGAGTCTGCTCAGCACCCGTCGCTCTGCCACAGATGTTAAACTGCCCAGCTCCATGCCTACAATAGAGCCTGCCTTCCTCACCAGTTTGTCCAGGCATGAGTCATCCTTCTTCTTTATGCTGCCTTCCCAGCACACCACTGCGTAGTAGATAGCACAACCATCTGGTAGAACATCTGCAGCATCTTATTGCAGATGTTGAAAGATGCCAGCCTTCTAAGGAAGTATAACCGGCTCTGTCCTCTCTTGCACAGAGCATCAGTATTGGCAATCCAGTCCAATTTATCATCCAGCTGCACTCCCAGGTATTTATAGGTCTGCACCCTCTGCACACAGTCACCTCTGATAATCACGGGGTCCAGGAGGCCATTAGAGAGACGAAGGCATGCCTCCTGGGTGTGGTAATCGATAATGGGGTGTGATGAGGGTTTGGTTTATGAAGCCTCTCCCATAAAAGGAGGGGTTTAGAGATTATCAATTATGGCCATTGTACATCCCCCTATATTACCCATTCCCACGCATAGGGTCGGAGTAATTTTGATAAATCATATTTTCATAAATTTTATTTTCATATTTCATATTTTCATAAATTATATTTTCATTAATCATATTTGGGGGTGTGGCTTAAGGTCATCAATCATCTCTTTGACAGTTTCTGTCTGGTATTATTACTCAGGGCATTGTAGCTTGGGGCTCACAATTATGAGATAAACACGGGCATTCTGAGGGAGATGGAAATGCAAATGGTCTGTCAATACTCCCTCTTCCTCAGCAACCCAGAAAAAACAGGCAAAAGATTTTCTACTTTCAGGTGATGGACAATACATGTGTAATCACCCACCTGATCAAGCAGGAAACCAGGGGCGATTCAATACTTTCAAAACTACTCGACTGCATTGTCAGAGGTGAGGATGTTAGCACCCCTCATGCACTGCCTGATGTTCATCCTTACATTTCACAGGGTAATGAACTATCAGTAACAGCAGGATGTCTCACGTGGGGCATGCGAGAAATTATATCACCAAGGTTGAGGAAACACATTCTGGATGAGTTATACTGTGGACACGGTGGCATCGCCCAAATGAAAGAGCTAGCCCAGAGTTACTTTTAGTGGCCTGGACTTGATCATGATATTGAGGCAAAGGCAACATCATGTTCATCATGCCAAGACTTCAGAAATATGCCAAGTACAGCACCACCACCTCCACGGGAATGACATACCAGTCCTGGCGATGTGTGAATTTAGACTTTGCAGGACCTGTAGAAGGTGTTATGCTTCTGGTTGCAGTGAATGCACATTCCTGAGGTCACCATCACATCCACTATCACATCAGAAAAGATGATCCAAACCTTAAGAGAGATGTTGCACCTTTCTTGTGTCCCAAGAAAAGGAGGGATACTTAAAAAGTAATGGTATTAAAAATCTCCTATCCTGCCATTATTACCAATGGTCAGGCTGAAAAAATTGTGCAAACCATTAAATATGCTCTTAAAGCATCCAAAAGTGAAGCACCTTTCAAACAACATCTTTATGTGTTTCTTCTTAAGTTGAACAACAGGTTTGTCACCAGCTGAATCTGTTTCTAAAATGGCAGCTTAAGACACGTCTCGATTTGTTGAGATCAGCCACCACTCAGGTGTGTGTTTTTGATAAGCAGCAGGATCAAGTAAATCAACGTGCCAAGCGAGCTAAAGATTATGAGTTTTCCGGTGGAGATGATGTTCTTGCTCATTATTCCTCTACCACTGAGAAGTGGGTGCCAGCAACCATTCCTGTAAAGACTGGACCAGTCTGTTATAAGGTATACAGTGATCCCTCAATATATCGCGCTTCGACTTTCGCGGGTTCACTCCATTGCGGATTTTAAATGTAATCATATCTAAATATATATCACGGATTTTTCGCTAGTTCGCAGATTTCTGCAGACAATGGGTCTTTTAATTTCTGGTACATGCTTCCTCAGTTGGTTTGCCCAGCTGATTTCATACAAGGAACGCTATTGGCAGATGGCTGAGAAGCTACCCAATCAGAGCACGTATTATGTATTATATAAAACTCCTCAATGATATATGATATGCTTCGAGCTCGATCCTTCGTATACTTAAAAGCCTGAATAGCACCTTGATTTTTGATTGTTTGCTTTTCTCTCTCTCTTTGACATTCTCTGACATTCTCTGCTCCTGACGGAGGGGGTGTGAGCAGAGGGGTTGTTCGCACATTGGCCTAGAGGGTACAGACGGTCCTCTAAAAAATGCTGAAAGACTACCTTTACATTGCTCCCTTCCTTGTGGCTGCTTTGTTGGGCGGTGCTTCGCATACTTAAAAGCCAAACAGCACCTATTGATTTTTGATTTTTTGCTTTTCTCTCTCTGTCTCTCTCTCTCTGACATTATCTGCTCCTGACGCGCACTCCTTTGAAGAGGAAGATGTGTTTGCATTCTTTTAATTCTGAGACGGAACTGTGATCTCTGTCTTGTCATGGAGCACAGATTAAACGTTTGAAAAAGAGATAAATGTTTGTTTGCTGTGTTTAAAATTCCCTGTCTCTACAAGGGTGTAATTTCATGTCTAGAGGGCTCTAATAATGTTAAAAAAAATGCATTTAGAAGGTTTTCTATGCTCTAACTGTGAAAATATTCGATTTATAAATAAAGAATCCTACTTCGCGGAAATTCATTTATCACGGTAGAGTCTGGAACTGATTAACCGCGATAAACGAGGGTCAACTGTACACGTGAGACTGCCAGACAAAGAGACAACATGTTGAACAGTTGCTACCCAGTATACCTGCTAAAGCAGCCAGTAGCACAAAAAGACACCAAGTTCTACAGAGATGATCCAAAGCCAGCCGGGGATGCCACCTGTCTGTCCAGCTTCAAGTCCTGCTGGTGTCATTTGATCAAAGTTACTTGAGGTTGCGTTAGGAGATGAGCGCACACCAGTTGGATGACGTAACCCTCTTAGAAGAAGAAAGCCTCCTGATCGTCTTAACTTATAGCAGCTAACCCTGTATGTGACAAAATAATACTAAGGGGCAGAATAATCGGCAGAGTTAGCGGGACATAGAGTAGGTTTACCGTCTCTTCTTTGTTAGAATGTGAACTGAAGTGGCAACATTTTGATATTCATATATCATACAAATAGCAAATGCTGTTTGTTAATTGTTACCCACATTTATAATCTTAAGGGGAATGGAATATGTAGTACTAGCCAACCTGCGGCGTAGCATACGCCGCATAATTATGTATTGATGGGTGAACACTTCCTGAACGACACAATTGTCAAAATGGTGTGGGATTGAGGATACGACTGTGAGTGAATGAAAGATAGACCTCTGGAGAGAGCAACATATAATTGTCCGTGACTGAAAGCGGGATTGTCTGTGACGAAGAAGGCCACGCTGGTGAAAGTTACTTCGTCGGTAGGGATACGTGTCAGTACTTGTAGATTAAGGTGTAGCGAGTCTTCGTTGTTGACGCTTAATATAGCTTGCGTACTGAGATGTTCCGGAGTCACAGTTGAGAAACATTTTTTTAATGTCTTTAAAGCACAGGGGAAAAAATGAACATGTGAAACATCCGTAATGTAATAAGCCACCAAGAAAGTACCATTGCAACAATGCTATCTATGACCCGATCGCTGTAAACAGAAGTGAAAACTAAATCGAGTCCGGTGCATTCTTTAACTGCCTTGTGGCGCTGTAGTAGTGCTGCTGCTTTGCAGTAAGGAGACTGTGGAAGATTGTGGGTTTGGTTCCTGATTCCTCCCTGTGTGGATGGCGCTTTGAATACTGAGAACATCGCTATATCAATGTAACAAAGTATTATTATTCTTATGTGTCCAGCGCTCGCTCTCGCGCGCGCGCCTGTATGTGTGTGTGTGTCGCTCGCTCGCTCTCTCTCTCTCTCGCTCGCTCACTGCATGTATTCCTGCAGGCATACGCCGCATAATTATTTATTGATGGCTGAACACTTCCGGAAAGACACAGTTGTCTAAAAGGGGTGGGTTTGACGATACAACAGTAAGCGAATGAAAAGATGGAACTCTGGAGAGAGCAACATACAATTATTGTCCGTGACTGAAAACTTATTTTGGCAGATACATGCATATCTTTTTGAAAGTTTGGCCCTGTGCTTTGTTAATTGTAAACGCAAAGGCCAATCTAACAGGAAATTGTCTTTGTGTAATAGTAAAAGGCAAATTGTCCGTGACAAACAAACTGTTTTACATGCTGCATACCAACCTGCGGCGTAGTATACGCCGCATAATCACGCCGCTTTTTAAATGTTTTTTAAGCAGAGGGAAAAAAATGAACATTTTCAAAATCCGTAACGCTGCTTTCAGTAAGTACAATGCACACGCGTTTAATTTGTCGGCCACTTTTTGCCAGCCGTCTTTTCTGGTTTGGGCTGCTTTTGCAGTGTTACCGCTTATGCATATTAAATCTTGAAATCCTTCGAGTAACTAATTAACTAACTAACACCCACCCACCCAGCTTGTGCGAAAAAAATGCGCCCGTTCTTTCATCATTTTGTTGCAACCTATCAAAGACTTGCTTTCTAGACTCAATATACATGTTGCAGGGCCTGCATCGGTGAAGCAGGTGAGACGCTAATGAAAAAGAGGCCAGGGCTTATTGGTTTTTAAAGACTGCTTCCTTCATTGTGTTTTAACCTCAGTTTTAAAGGATTGTTTTAAGGATCCCATGGGATACCCCTCGCAAACTGTTTTACACGCTGCATACAGCCATTCACATCCGCGAGAAACATGCCTCTATGAACAGTCAACGTGGCTCAGAGATGCATATGGCCTCTAGCACAGACGAACATAAATGACGCCATATTTTCCGAGTCGTCGTGTCCGAGTTGGTGGGCGTGGCTCTGCGAGTTGTCGTCGTATCCAATGGTCTTAGAGTTGGTGGGTGTGGCTGTCTTGCGTGCTTTCCATGGGTGGCTACTTGTCGGCGGCTTAGTGAATTATATATATAGATATTGTAAGTCAGTTGAGCTATTGGGGACTCTGTAGTAATAAGGAATTATGGGAATTGTGG